>NW_021319048.1:399265-469279 GCF_001605985.2 Dendrobium catenatum
TGAACCTTCCAACAGCACTTCGGGTCCATGATTCGGACCCATTTGGGCTCGGATAGGGTCGAATTTGATGTCGTTGAGTTTGTATTTCCGAGACGCTCAGTTCGACCGTAAGTTTGCTGAAATCGGAGTTCGGGTGCTCTCGGAATTAATTTTTGAGGTCTCCAACTAGCTTTGCCTCGAGATTCGTGCCCGATTAAGCTAATTTTGTAATGACGTATCAACATTAAAATTCATGATCATCCAAACTCCGATTTTAGAAAAAAAATATACTTAAATTGAGCATCTCGAGAAACCGATTTCAATGACATCAAATTAATCCAATTCTCTAACTGAATTTTTCACATAAAAAATTATAAAATCTCTTACAAATTTTATTTATGTGTGCTAAATCTTTATTTAAAATTAAAATGTTAAATTCACACTATATGATCATAAATTTTCTAGCCCGTAATAAAATTTTCAACATTTTCTTATAAATAAAGTTGAATAAAAAAATTCCAAATATTATAAAACATAATTATTTTAATTAAGCAAGATAATCATCAACACCATAAACAAATTGCTTCATAAATTTTTTAATTTATATTGCAAATCATCCCTTAAATCCTTTCTAAACAAAGATAACACTTTCCCCACCCTTTTGAGTTTATAATGACAACATAATGTCAACACTCTCCAGTCCCATATGGATTAAAATTTTCTTACTTCAATAGAACATAACACTTTTAGTCTTCTTCGTATAAAGCCCCTTACACAAATAAAAACCCCCCAACTCTTCAATTGACTCACACAAATCTCCTTTCTCCCTTCTTCAAAATCCATGAAGCTCTCATTTCTTTCCTTCTCCTTCTTCTTCTTCCTCCTCCTTCTCTTCCCTCTCTATTCCCTCGCATCTTGCCAATGTACTCCCAACTCCAAAGACTACGAGGATTTCAAAAACTCCATTTCTCTCAAATCCATCGCCCTCGTCTCCATCCTCGCAGCCGGCGCCGCCGGAGTCCTCATCCCCATCCTCGGCCGCTCAATCCCCTTCCTCCGACCAGAAAGTGACCTTTTTTTCTCAATTAAATCTTTCGCCGCCGGCGTCATCCTCGCCACCGCCTTCATCCATATCCTCCCCGACGCCTTCGCGCGCCTCACCTCTCCCTGCCTCCCAACCCATCCATGGCAGGTCTTCCCCTTTGCGGGCTTCGTCGCCATGTCGTCGGCGATGGGAACGATGATGATTGATTCGTTTGCCACTGGCTACTATAAAAGATCGCACTTTAAAAAAGCTCAGCTCTTTGATGATGAAATAGTAGCTGGAGATCGTGAGGCAGCGCATGCAGGTCACGTGCACGTGCATACTCATGCCAGTCATGGGCACGCGCACGGGCCGGTGGCCGGTGGGGGGTCGCCAGCGGAGGAGGCGTCGATGGAGGAGAAAATCCGGCACAGGGTTATATCACAGGTAAACTTTGCAATTATTATTTTTTTTTTGTAGAATAAAACTTTATTTTGGTTACTAAAATGCTGCGAATTTTGTGAAGATGGAAGGTTTTATTTGGATTTTTTTAATTCGGATAAAAAAACACCATCTTTTAGTGCGTTGATATGAACAGTTTAGGTCTGCTGCTCTAGTGCTCTGTTTAGCGCTGTATTCAGTTCAACGCTACTGCTCTGTTTTTCGCGCGTATTTTATAGGGAAAAAATATTATTGCGGATATCTGATATAATATGTCATCGAAAATGAATGATGGCATACTTGAAATTATGAAAATAAATGTTCAAATTTAGAAGATATAAATTAAAATTAGCATTATAATCAATGATTTCACACAAAATTTAAGCTTAGGATTTCCATAGATAATCTCTTATGTTTCGTCATCTTTCTTAGTCCAGAATCATTGATTTAACGGTAGAGTTCTCAACTTTCGACAAATGTATTGCTCTGATTCAATTTGCAATAGCTCAAACTCATAATCATTCGGATATTATCCACTTGGACCTAATGTCTCATAGCTTTGTGCTGTTATTGTAATTTCACAAGATGTCACTCATCCTAGAGATTAATTACTCTGTGAGGATGCAGAACGCCGTCTGGAGACCAACCAGAATGTGTCACGTCTTCCTTTCCCTTAGTTCTGCGGCTCAATACCACTGATGTCGTGCATTTTGGTTGGTCTCCAAACGGTATTCTGCGTTCGGTCTTCGCACAAAATAATTCTCCATCCTAGAAGTGTTGGTATACAAACACACTTAACTTTAGAATTTCTTATGAAGAGTTCAGCTTTATTTTCTTAACCATTACATCAAAAAGTGACTCTATGTTTAAGAGTTCAGCTTTATTTTCCTGAGAGATTTCATATTAATGATGCGATCTCGCTTGGGAAGAGAGTTGATGGGATCGACAGTGTGTTAATGTCGAGAATGAAGAAGAAGAACAAACGTCATACGATCACTCTCTCAAGAACTACATTGACAAAACCGGCATTGGCGGAAGTTTGAATTTGAGAAAATTAGTACTTTTTGTATTTAAATAATTAATTTTTTATGTTAGATATATAAATAATAAAACTTTTAAGTGTTATTTATGTAAATCCTTCAATTTAAATATATAATTTTTGAGTATTTATTACTAGGGCATTGTAAATAAGTCTTTGGCAAAACTTTGCTCACTACTCCATGAAACAAGAACTAAATCACAATCAAGAAAAGCATAAAAAAACTCTTATTTTCCATATTTATGTGAAAAGAATGAAAAATTGCAATTCCACATAGCTAAATTGCAAAAAGCTACTTAAAGTTACAGATTATTAATTTCTTCTCTACCGGATGAAATAATTTTTTTAATTAATTATTTTGTAGGTATTGGAGTTGGGCATAGTGGTTCATTCCGTAATTATTGGAGTTTCACTGGGTACATCTGAAAGCCCTAAAACAATTAAGCCACTGGTGGGGGCCTTGAGCTTCCATCAATTCTTTGAAGGCATTGGACTTGGTGGCTGTATTGTTCAGGTAAATTTACCATATAGGCTATAGCTTATGCTAAAGTATTATTTTAAGAGAAATTTCTATATTTATTTTTAATCATTGGTTATTCAACTATGTATTATAATAAGAAGAAAATTTTATTATTGCTAGTCTATTATTTATGATAGATTCCTTCTAAAAAATACCAGACAACATAATAATATTTTTTAAATTAATTTTTATCTAAGAAATCTTTACTATTAATGTTATAGATTTGCTTTGTCACACCAAATGGTATTCGATTTGAAATAAATAACTTTTATCATTAAGGAATTTTTTCATGAATAATTAATAAACTAAGGCTTCGTTTGGGACGGCTTTTTTATTGCTTTCTAAAACTGAGTTTTAGTACAAATTTTTTTATTTTTGTACTAAAACTCCATTTTAGAAAGCAATAAAAAAGTCGTTCCAAACGAAACCTAAGACTTCGTTGGGACGACTTTCTTTCTACTTCTTAAAGCAGCTTTTTACTGCTTTAGAAAGCAGCAAGAAAGCTGTCTAAAATGAAGCCTAAAAGTATCTTTGGATAGCTTTCTTGCTATATTGACTTTCATATAGTAAGCATAATTTCACTTGCTACTATTCTCTTGCTATTTTTTCAGTTTTTTATAAATTTTGTGAAAACAAGTTGCTTTTCGCAATATGGTAACTAAGGCTTCGTTTGGGACGGTTTTTTTATTGCTTCTTCAAGCAGTCTTCTAGTACCAAAATTTTCATTTTTGTTCATAACAGTTGCTTGAAGAAGCAGTAAGAACGTCATCTCAAACAAAATCTAAATTAATTTTCTTACAGCAACATCACAATCAACTTTACAAAACACTGCAGCTGTTCCAAACATATTCTAAATTATACATTTTATATAAAATTCAATTCATATTATCATAAATCTATTTTTGAGAAAAAAAAATATTGTAAAATATAAAAAACCTAAATGTAATTTTGTCTCTCTATCACAAGTCTATTATTTCATCATCATTAATTTACTTGACACAACATTTGTCTCTAATATTTGTTCGCATCCTAATTAAGCTTAATTAAGCAGAAAATGATGTTTGTTTTCATACTTAATTAACACAGGCAAACTTCAGAGCTCGAGCAACGGTGATAATGGCCATCTTCTTCTCATTAACAGCCCCGTTTGGAATTGCTCTTGGAATAGCCATTTCTACAAGCTACAATCCAAACAGCTCAACAGCTCTTATAATTGAAGGGATATTTGATGCAGCTTCTGCTGGAATTCTCGTCTACATGTCTCTCGTAGATCTATTAGCTGCAGATTTTACAAACCCTAGAATGCAAAACAGTATAAAGCTTCAGCTTGGAGCACACCTTGCTCTCCTGCTTGGCTCTGCTTTCATGTCCATTCTAGCTAAATGGGCATAATAATTAGTTAATATTTGAAATAAAATTTGTTCTTTGTTGAGATTTTGAGTGAATAAATCTGTTGAATTCAAATTTGTTCATTGTCAATGCCTCGGCCTTGGCCTTACTGAGAAGATTGACTACAAAAAGTTGGCAACTAGATAGATGAGAGGAATAGAATGAGATAAAAGCTTTGTGATTTTATTGATCGAAAGTCAGGAGATCGTGATAAACAACTCGTGTAATTTTAGAAAAATTAATCTGTGTGGATGTTGAACGCGGTCCGGAGATCAATCAGAATGTACCACGTCATCCCTTGTTCTATACCGAGGCACGGTACTGCTCGGTATCTCGGCTCGTTATTGCTAACGTGATCCATTCTGGTTGGTCTCCGGACAGCGTTCTGCGTCCGGTCTCCGCACAAAATAATTTCTCATATTTTTATGCTTTCCCTCTAAGCTCATATTAAGGAGATATTATTATGTGTGGAGTCTGGATGCATCCGGAGATCAATCCAGACGCTCCACATCATCTAACGTACTATGTGTTGAGTAATGTGGCGAGTCCGGACCTTCGGGCACATTCAGGTACCATACATAATAGTTTTTCCCTATTTAGAAGTGGAAATAGAGGCAATGCTATATAAAAAAATTACTTTAAAAGATAAATATAATAATAATAAGTAGGCATTAATTGGTCTATGAGATAAACATTTTTTAGCTAGTTGGGCTGACTCTAACTCAGCATGAGCAATTTAAGATATGCAAAATTCATAATTATTGGATTATATCTAAGAAATTCCAACGTTGTGAAAACCGGACCGGACAACGAACCGGAAGAAGGAGAGGTTCACAGTTCGACTGGTTCGACCGGTCGTACCAGGCTCGAACTAGATGAAGTAATAAATAATAATATTATTAAAAAAATAAATGTTAAATTTTATTCTAATGCATTCATTCTATATTCTATTTTCTAAATTCTAACCAACTTTAACAAAATAAGAGAATAAATATTAAATATACATCTAACAAACTCTACCACCTTACAATAAGAAAGACCATTAAGGCATTAACAGAATATGATAATAAGAAAAAAAAATCAGCACAGAAAATGACATTGCAACAACCATAATCATTTCAGCTGATGAGATCAAACAACAAACCATCAATTGACCGAACAATTATGTGATTAACAGTTACGAGCTTCTTCTTCGGATAGCTTTGTATATGTGAGTGAAGGAGTTCAATGACATCTACAATAATATGATAATTGATACATCATACATGAATGCAATTCTGGTTAGGGCTTCTTGCGAATTAGAAAAACTGAAGAAAATCAGAAAATCCTTCATCTCTCTCGGTCTTGGTTGCAGCAAAGGCGAATGAACCAGATTAAAAAAAAAAAAAAACTTAAAATGTACCTCTCTCGCATTGTATTCGAACATCTAACAATGTAGGAAAAAGAAAAACAAAATCGCAACCTCTTTTTTCCCTATCTTGCTCGGACAGACGGAAGCATGCCAAAACAAACGGCACTATTGTCCGGCCAAAATAAGAGACGAAAACGGAAAGCATGCCCTTAAGGTGTTTCGACTCACCTGCAAAAGAAAAAGACAGTCATTCACCTCTCCTAGTCTGAAGTCTCTGTCTTATTCGTTGCTCCCGTAGGGTTTTCGAGCAGCAAACAATATAAGCGAAATGAGGTGTTTCGACTTTCTACTCTCGCTAAATGAAACATAAATCCAATTTTTGTTGTTCGATTTGCGATTAACGGCTCTAATTAGGTTATTTTGAAACCGGTTGGTTATTTCAACCGAGTCCGGTCCGCCGGTTTAGCGGTTCAACCGGCAATGGATCCGGTTTTTGGCCGGTTTAATTGCAGCCCGATTTAAAGGGATGGACCGGACCAACCACCAGACCTGTTCCCGGTTCAACCGGTTGAACCGGCCGGTCCGGACCGGACCGGTTTTTAAATCCTTGAGAAATCCTTCTTTTACCTCATAAAGAAAAAAAAGGTTTATCTTTTTTTTTTATCGATTTTAAAACATATTATTTAATGGTCTTTAACAAAATCTTGATCACTTTTATTATATGTAATAAAGAAAATTTATTTTTTTCTTAAGTTTGGATTGAAACAATGTCAGTAATATTAAAAATATCTTACAATTCATTTTTTCACAAATATCAAATAAATAAATATTTTACAAATTTTTTAGGTGACTTCGAATTTGTTTGCTTATGTGCTTTGTCGTTCCATACGCTGTTTTGTGCATGCAAGGGAAAAATTTATTTAAGATATTTTGATATATTTACAGTTTTTTAATGATTTTATTATTTTATCTGATAATTAAATTGTATTTGTTTTTTTAATTTAATTACATTGTTTCATAATTTTATATAAAATATAACAAAAAATTTCTGTCAGAAATTTTTTTAATAAACAAAACCGTAATTTTTAATTAAAATAAACTAATTTTTGCGTTGGAAATTTTTTTTAGTCAGAATATTGCAATTTGAATTTAATCATTAATTTATTTAATATAAAAAATAAATCTAAAAATTAATTGATTAATCATATACTATATTTATTATAAAATAAATTTTATCCTCATAAATTTCATTCAAATTAAAATTTTTAATCTAAATTTTCTCTCTATTATTATTTGCTAATTATCATTAAATTATAGAATTCAAGAGATATAATTTCGCCCTTATTCAGTTTCATCACAAAGCATTACGAAATGAATCCTAAATTAATGATATCAGAAAATCAGATATGAAGCTAACCCAAATTAGACCTGAGTTTTATGCTTCGTTTGGGACAGCTTTCATACCACTTTTTAAAATGACTTTCTAGTACAAAAATAATTTAATACATGAAAGCTGTTTTAGAAAGCAAGAAGAAAGCTGTCCCAAACAAAGCCTTAATCAAGGGATTGAAATAAAATTAATGTCAATCTGATCTACACTTCATGTGGGATTGCTTTCTTAGTGATTTTTAAAACAATTTTTTAGTATTAAAATGTCTAGTTCAAAAATTTTTATACTAAAAATTTACTTTAAAAAGCAATAAAAAAAGCTGTCGAAGACAAAGCCTTAAACTTTATGTTTTTACAAGCTCTTTTTTATTATAAAATAAATAAAAGAAACCAATTTTTTATATAAGGTTTGTTTGGTTTACTTAAAAATAATGTAAAATATTTAAAATAAAAAAGAATTTGGATTTTTTTATATTTGATATATCATCAAAAATTTATCTTGATCAAGCATGAATCTAGAGGTAATTTTGAATTAGAAACTTTCAAAATTAAATTTGGAGCAATTTGAATTTTGATTTCAGCAAATTTATAATTGAATTGAACGTATCGAAAAGATGAGCTCAATGACACCAAATTCAATTAAATATGAGCTCAAAATGGCCCAAATTAAAGACTCGAAGAGCATTCAGTATGTTTAAACTATAAATTGGATAAATAAATGGTTTTCAAACATGATATACTTATAGTTGAATCGAGCAACTCGACGAGATGAATCCAACGAGCCCAAGATCTTTGAATTATGATATCATTAAGGAACTCAAATACTCAATAAACGGTCCATGATCAAAGGAGTCGATTTCGGTTGTCTATTCAAAACATTCCTAACATGCCCTTAATCTCCTCCCACATTTAATAGCCACGTCACTCCCAAAAAATTATAAATAGACCCTTCATTCTTCATTGAGAAGGGGGCAGGGGGTCAGACATCTGCCTAGCCACCAATTGTCGTCGGACTTACGCCAAGCCATCGACTAATGTTAGATTTACACCCAGCCACCGACAATGGTCCTTCAGACCTTGGTCGCTAGACAACTGTCTTTTAGACTAATATCATCAGTTGACAACGGTCCTTTCGACCTCTCTTGCTAAATAACAGTCTTTTTGACCATTATCGCCTACCGACTAAGGTCCTTCCAACCTCCATTGCCAGACTACAGTTCTTCCGACCTCCATAGCCAGACAACAGACTTTTTGACCACTATCGCCCCCCCCGACTACGGTCCTGGACCAATTTTTGTTATTAGACAATGGTCTTTCTGGCCACCATCACCCACCAACTACGATCCTTCTGACCTTTGTCCCTAGGTTATAGTCTTTCTGACCTTAGTTGCCAGACTATGGTCCTTCTGACCTCAATCTCTAGACAACAGTCCTTCTGACCTCTGTCACCATACTACGATCTTATTGATCATTGTTCATCTGTCAATTACAATCCTTCCAACATGCATCGTCAGACTACGGTCTTTCCGAACTTCGTCGCCTGCCGACTACTGTCCTTCCAACCTCCGTTGCTAGATAACATTCTTTCTGACCTCCAACATATGTCGACTACAGTCTTTTCGACATTCATCGTCTGATAAGGTCTTTCTAACCTTCGTCGAATGCCGACTACGGTCCTTTCAACCTCCATCACCCAAAATGATGTTTTAGACCTCTGTCGCCCACTGACTATGATCTTGCTGGCCAAACGAACATATCAATACTGATTCTTCTGATTCCCACCATGTAATGCACTTTGTATGATATATATTTGCTACATAAAGTTAAGGACTTTCCCCCAAAAAAGGGTCTCATTTGTAATCGACTGCAAACCACTAGTGAATTCATTCAAATTGGGTCAGGCCCTATGATTTTTCTCCCTTTTTCAGAGTTTTCCACATAAAAATATTGGTGTCTCATATAAACGCTAAACATCTATCTTTCATATGTTTGTGTGTTGGATCTTCGTACAAAACGAATACGTTAAACTTTATATCTCTCTACCGTCACGAATATTCAAGGAGACAATAATATTTAAATTGATTAAAAAGAAATGTATATTAAAACTTTAAAAAAAATTATATGATTCACTTTTTATGTATTTTAAATTTGTCCGCTTTTTGATGAATCATCAATCATGAAAATCACTGTAAGTTGGCACTGTTATTATCATTAACTATCATTTACTATTTGTGATCACTACCACCGTCCCGGCAGCTCCCGCTACTGCTACTGATATGAGAAATTCTTCTTCGAGAAATGCTAACAAGGCTGAAAGTTTCATAAAATAAAATAAATAAATAAATAATCATAAAAAAAATTTTATCCACGTTTTCTTTTTAGAATTTGTTCCACATGCGGATATTGAAAACACCATTACAGAAAAGCGCATAAAAAGTACTGAGTTTATAATATTATCAAAAAATATTTTTATAAATTATTAATCAATTGGCTATTATTTTAAAGGCTTAAGCTTATACATTAAAAATGATTAAAATATACGCCCTTTGATTAACATTCTTCGATACTTATGATAAATTAATTGATAAGCTTTAATTGTTTGTTAAAAAAAAAAAAAAAAAAAATAGATCATCCCGGTTAAGGGATAACCCGATCGATCTAGCATGCAACCCACACCAATTTACACGGGCCAACACTTAAGGCTTTCACGAAGCGCCGAGGGGATTCGAACTTGGTACCTGGCCTTTGGCCAGCCAGTTCTCCACCACCAGGCCACCCCGTGGTGGGTTTAATTGTTTGTTAAAATTAAGTAGAAAAGAAGCCATTTTTTTAATAAAAGCATATTATTAATGCGAGCATTATCCATTAATTAATCATACAATTTGGGCGGCCCCACCATTATATAAGAGAGATTAGTACTTAAGCTATGAAGACATAAAGGGTCATATATATTTTGCTCTATAAATATTCTATTCTCTCTTAAAATCATGCAATTTTATATCTTAAAAGTAATAAAATAGTTAATTTTTTTTCTAATATAAAAATACCTGCTTTCAATTGCATATTCATTTTCTCAATAAAATCAATCTAATTCTAAGTATATATTATATGATATCATGAATAAGATAAAAAATTAATTATTTTAGCTTCTTATTAAAAATTATTTGATGAAATGCACATAAAAAATAAGTGAGTTTAGTTGACCAAAATATAGTTGATATATTATCAAAAAATAATCTTGATTGAGCACGAATCTTGAGACAAATTTGAATTGGGTAATTTGATCGTCCTCAATTTCAAGAACAAACCAATCACTTGTAATCTATTCAAACACTAGTTGAATCAATTCAACTGAGCGTGACCCCGTGGTTTTTCCCTTCAGACTTTTTCATGTAAAAATTCGAATGTTTCTTTTTCTCTGTTTGTGTGATGGATACTCGTGCAATGCTAAAACGTGAAGTTTTTCGTACTTTATTATCGTGAATACTCTAGCCCTCAACAATGGTAAATAATGTAGGGGTGTAAAAATTCTACAAGATATGATAACCCGACACGAACTTGACCTGAAATTTTTGGGTTAGGTTTTCAAATGGGTAGGGTTAGGGCCCCGAATTTTGACCCGTTTGAAATTCCAAGTCGATTTTTGTCAACCCGACAGCCTGATTCTAACCCGTTCCGACCCGCATTGTTTAACCTGTTTTGTTTAGGGCAACAGGCATCTGACACCCGGCATCCATAAGTAGCGTTGCAGTGGGCAGTGTTATACATTTACACTTCGTATCATTTCGCATTAGGGTGGATTTTAAGGAGTGACCGCCCACTCGTTCTATCTTCGTCTGTTTAAAAAATGAAATTTCTTGAATTTTTTAAAGAAGATAGTCGCCTCAGATAAGAAGCAGGTCATCAATAAGCTAAGAGAGAATTCAAGTGAAAAAGATATAATAATCACAAAAGAAACAAATACATTAACATTCTAAACCTAATAATATATGAGAATATATTGGCAAATGCGAGGAGAGAGATGGAAAGAAGAAAATTGAATACGAATAAGAATTTTGAATGTGAGGTTAGTCTAACAAGTCCTATTTATTATGTGTACATATTTGATACAAAATGTTGCCATCGCCAACTAAAGGAAGTGGTGGCTTTTCCCCACCGCTGAATATGGGTCAGCGGTTCTGTTAATAATTATAAGCGGAAAGTAAAAAGGGAAATATGTGGACCATTAATTAGAGAAATTTTGTTCTCATTGGAAGCGAGAAGATGTGGAGAATTTGATCAATGCGCATCAGATACAGTGAGTAATATTCACTCTTCTATACGAGCGGTTGCTATTCAGTATTCGGGTGAGATAATAGCTTTGTACTGTGCTGATTGATGATAATGCGCTGCTTGCCGCATTGCACATCGCACATGCCGCACACCTGCAGCTGATGGCAAATAGTTTTATTATTATTATTATTGTTCTTGTGTCCTGGAGTAATCGCGGCGGTAGAGAAATATAAGTTTTAGCGTCTTAGTGTTGTTCGAAGATCCAGCACACAAATAGATAAGAGAGAGTGTGTAGCGTTCATAAGAGACACTAGAGTTTTTATGTGGAAACCCCTGAAAAGGGGGAAAAATCACTGGGCCTGGCCCAATTTGAATGAATCCACTAATATTTGTATTCGATTACAAATGAGGCTCTTCTTAGGGAGAAGACCTTGGCTTGATGTCACAAATGTATAGAGCGCATTACATGGTGGGAGTTAAAATAATCAACATAGACATGTTTGTTTGGTCGGCATGACCATAGTTGATAGGATAGAGGTCGGAAAGAATGTAGTAGGCAGGAGATCAGGGTCAGAAAGAGCATTGTCCGGCGATGTAGGTCAGAAGGACCGTAGTATGCAGGAGATCGATGTCAGAAAGACAGTTGTAGCATGGCGCTACTCTGGTAGAACTCTAGGCATCAGGTGGTGGCCCGACAGAAGTCTGGGCCTCAAGTGATGGTCCGGCAGAAGATTGGGTCTTAGGTGGTGGTCCAATGGAAGTTCGGCCTCATGTGGGGGTCCGACAGAAGTTTGGGCCTATAGTGCTAGTCCGGCGAAAGTCTGAGCCTCAGTTGGTGGTCCGGTAGAAGTTCAGGCCTAAGGTGCTGGTCCAGCAGAAGCCCAGGCCTCAAGTGGTTGTCTGAAAGAAGTTCAGGCCTCAGGTGGTGGTCCGACAGAAGTCTGGGCGTCAAATGCTTGTCCGGTAGAACTCTGGGCCTCAAGTGGTGGTTTGGCAGAAGTCCGGGCCTCAGGTGGTGGTCCGATGGAAGTTTGGGCCTCAAGTGGTGGTACAGCAGAAGTTTGTGCCTATGGTGGTGGTCCGGCATAAGCATGGGCCTGAGGTGGTGGTCCGGCAAAATTTCTGTCCTCAGGTGATAGTCCGACGGAAGTCAGGGCGTCAGATGTTGGTCCGGCGGAAGTCCGGGCCTCAAGTGGTGGCCTAGTAGAAGTCTGGGCCAAGGTGGTGGTCTGGTAGAAGTCCGGGCCTCAGGTGGTGGCGCGATAGAAGTCCAGGCCACAGGTGGTGGTCCGACGGAAGTCCAGGCCTCAGGTGGTGGTCCGGCGGAAGTCCGGGCCATAAGTGGTGGTCCGGCAGAGGTGAGAGCCTAAGGTGGTGGTATGGCGGAAGTTCGAGCCTTAAGTGGTGGTCCGGTGGTGGTGAGGGCCTCAAGTGGTGGTTCGGCAAAGGCGAGGGCCACGAGTTGTGGCCCGGTGGAGTTCGGGGCCATAACTGGTGGTCCGGCAGAGCAACAACGCCAGCCAGTGTTCCAGCGGAACTCAGGCGGTGGTCGAGGAGAAGCGAGGAGGCAAGAGCGTTCTCTGATCTCTCCCTTTCTCTCTTGCTTGGATCCTCCCTTTTAAGAGGGATGAGGGGTCTATTTATATATTTCATATAGTGGCATGGCCTGTAAATAGGTGGGAGATCAAGGGCATATTAGGAGTGGCTTGGATGGACGGCCAAGATTGAATCCTTTGATCGTGAAATGTTTGATTGACATTTGAATGTCTTAAAGATGTCAGAATTCAGGGATCTTGGGCTTTTTGGATTCATCTTGTTAAGCCACTCGATTTGACTATAAGCACGTCATGTTTGGAAACCATTTGGTAACCCAAATTGTGGTTCGAACTTTCCAACAGTGCATCGAGTCCTTGTTTCAGACCCATTTGGGCTTGGATTGAGTCGAATTTGTTGTCGACTTGTCGTTGGGTTTGTATTTCCGAGAAGTTCAGTTCGACTATAAGTTTGCTGAAATCGAAGTTCAGATGATCCCAATTTTAATTTTGAAAGTTTTCAACTTGATTTTGCCTCGAGATTTGTGCCAGATCAAGATAATTTTTCGAGGACGTATCAATTATTATTATTACGCAGCCGGTATTCATTATAATTTAATTTTAATTATGTGGTGTTTACTTTAATTTGAAGTATTTAATAAAGAAAAATAGGTAATAGTGTTATAATAAGGGTGTCAAAATAGGGTCACTGGTTAGGTTTGGGTCGAATCCGATTTTGACCCATTACTTTTTTGACACAACCTGAATCTGATCTGTGAAAAAATACAATCTTAACCCGACCTGCTGGGTTGCCGGTTGACCTGACCTGACACGAAATCACTTGCGAGATTTGTTTACAGAAGAGCGCGAATGGGAGAACGATGAGCTCCTCTTGTCATCATGCGATAGACGGATGACGACCTAACGAGACGGCTCTCACGCGAGGAGACATCAAATGGACAAAAAGACGGATGATGAAACAGATGCAACAGGGCGAGACGTAAGACGATTCCCGTGTCAATCCGATTTGTTTTCGGGTTTCAAGGTCAACCCAAACCCAACTCGAGTTTATGTTCAAATCAGATTTTTAGATCGTATCAAATATTGACTCTCCAAGATATGAACCGATGATAGTCTTAAATTTATAAAAATAAATAAATTTAAAGAAGAAATTTGAAGTGGAATTAAGAAGGGTGAATAAGTAAAAATTTTAAGACAATTATCTTAATTATATATATTTAAATCATAAAAAATTAACAATAATTCTAATCGTCCTTATGGGACACCATATGTGAAAATCCTCAAATTTGAAGAGTGGTCAACAATAAAATTTTAGTTGAAGGAATTGGAGTACTGCTGAAGCTTAATTTGAGACATATTTCTTATTAGATTATTTTTTGGATAACAATCATAATTTTTATTTAACCACTATTTATTCACTGTTTTCAATAATTTTTTATGCTGGAAAAATTCTTTTTTATACCAACTTAAAAAAAATAATAATTTTCTTCATTATAGCTCTACAACCACAGTTATAAAAAGTTGTAGTCATCTCAAACGGATCATAAATCAAGTTATTAATTGAGTAATTTTACTTGGAAAATTGCTAGTGAGATGAACCCAATTAGTTAGTGAGTTAAATTTAAACTAATCTCATTTGAACTCATTGGATGATGATCAAATGTCTTAAAGAAAAATATTAATATAAAGTACATTTAAAATAATAAAAAAGAGTAGTAAGCAGAAACTACGTAAATAGAAAAAGAAATGATTTTTTTTTTCTTTTTGGATTTGGCCTTCCTTCTGATGTTGATGTCTGTTTGGTTTGATTTGGCTCCTTTCTTTGGAATGTTGTGGGTGGTATTGATGGCCCCTATTTTGGATTTTTTTTCCTTTGGTTGTGTTCTTTTTTTCTTTCAGACTTGAAGTGCTTTATTTGATGGATTGTTTTGGGTGGTGCTGATCCTTTGGACTTATTTTGAATTGCTTGGGGGAATATGATTGTTGTCTTCTCGATTTTGAGCTTTATTTTTCTAATATGAAAAATGATGAGGCTGCACTCTACATGTTGTCAGCGTCTTGGCTTGCTGGCAACCTTAGTGGCTGAGCATGCTGGATATTAAATTGCGGTTTTCCTTTGGTTGCCTTGTGGCTTGCTATCTCCAATGGATGGTCCTTGATGGTGGGCTAAGTGATTGTCGGATGTTTCTTCTTCTTTCCTGAGTCTGACAAGCTCTCACCTTATTCACTGTAGCACCTTCATGCTGTATTATTTTTTAACAACTTTTAGTAAGTTTAAAAAAAAATGTTGTATTATTTTTTGCTATTTTCTTTTGGAGGTTTTTTTCTCTAGGGTTGTAATTTCGAATGTGCTCTTTTGGGCCTTCCCCATAACTTCTTTACTTTTGAATGAATTTTGGGCATGTCCCTTTAAAAAAAAAAAAAGAATACTTAAAATAATAAATTTTGTGACTTCAAATAAAAAATTATTAAAAAATCTTTAAAATATTGCTCTCAATTTTTTCTATTCTCAACTAACTTCTCATTAATTTTCTTTTAAATTATATTTTAATGGTAATGCACAAAAATAGGTTTTTTTTCTTCTTGTATGAAATATGAGCTTATTTAAATTCATAGCATTAAGCAATTTAACAAGCTAAAATTTGCATCTTAAGGTAAACTTTCTCACTCCCACCACTTATCAAGATGTCTCGATCTTTTGACCGATGCTCCTATAAGATCGTCATGGCTTTATTTTTTACATCAAGAGGAATTAATTAACTCACTAATATGATATTATCCCGAGTCTTTGAATTCCCCCTCCTTAAATAATTCTAGCCTAATTTAATAAATTTCATACTAATTTTATTCAACTTAGGTTTTAGCTTTAATCTAAATATGTTTACAATTAATGAATAACTTATAAACCCTATTAAAAGTTATTTTATTATGGTTTACTATTGATCATAAAAAGTCATGAATAAGGATTCGTTTGGGATAGCTTTCTTACTGCTTTCTAAAATAACTTTTATTACAAAAATTTTTAATTTAAAGATTTTTTGTGCTAAAAAGCTGTTTTTAAAAGTTGTAAGAAAACTGTCCAAAACGAAGCAACCTTCTTACTACTTTCTGAAGCAGCTTTTTAGTACAAATTTTTTTAATTTATAAAATTATTTTATTAAAAAAAAAGCTTTAAAAAGCAATAACAAAACCGTCCCAAAAAAAAATCTTAATTTATCCTAAAAAAATAGTCTAATATGTTCTGTAGATAAAAAAATCTTGACTTTCATATGAGTGACAAATTAATGTATGGTTATAGATTTATTTAAGCATTATTTATATTTTCTCAGTTTAAGAATAATTAAAATATGGATAGGTTATGATAGTAAGTCCACACAATTATAACTATGGAGTTTTAGGCTTTTTTTGGGATGACTTTTTTACTGTTTTTTAAATAACTTTTTTAGTAAAAATAATAATATTTTTTTACTAAAAAACTAGTTTAAAAGTTGTCCCAAATGAATCCTAGCTAAATCATTAATGAATTGCATGCTTTAAGATTGTTTTTTTGGAGAGCTTCTAATTTATGATTTTTGAATACTTAAGCTGTTATTTTGAGCATGAACATAGGCATTCTATCTTGATCAAAGTTAAGTTGATTTATGTAGTTAATTATAGCAGGAATTATGGTATTCTATTATTCTTATATGATTTTAGAAATATATATTTATTATTTTGATCACATGCATGCATCTCCATCTTTTTTTTTTTTAAATATAATATGAAGGTTTTAAAGATGTGAAGGATTGTTTTACAGAAAATTCAGTTGAATCCTTTTCAAAAGAAAATGATCATTCATTTATATTGACTTAAAGAAACACAGTTCATGCGGCACATTTTGGCATGTTGGTTGTAAGCTTTGACTATCAATTAAGAGGATTTGAGTTCATGTCTTGCTTATGTGATGTATGTGTGAGTTTTCCATCCTTAATCGCCATATATATATATATATATATATAATTTAAAGACAAATAATAATGTGATTTACTGACTACTAAAAATATAAGATTTTTCAGCAGTTTTTAGTATTGATTTTAAAATCGCTGCTATAAGTTGGTATATGCAGGAATTTTAACCGTTGCTAAAAAGTTATTAAAAACTTAATATTTTGATAGCAATTTATAGAGGATGTTTGCAAAGTCATTATTGCTTTCAAATCAAAATCACTGTTGTATGATCTCCTATTCTTCTAATCTCCCTCTCATGCCATGGCCTCCGCTCGACTTTATCATGTGTTTGTCTCCTAGCATGCCAAATGATCCACTAGGGAAGTAACACGAAGACCGCCGACACTGAGGTAGCAAAGGCAGCTGGGGTGAATTATGAAGAGGTGGAGATGATGTCCATTGAGAAGGTGTTTGAGGGGAAGAAAATTCCTATGTGACATGAGCAGCTAACCTTTAGAGCAATGACGGTGAGCTTCTTCCTCTTTGTACGTCATGTTCCCCTACTTCAATGATATTTCTTATCGTGTACTTAGCTATGAGAGTATCAATATATTTTTTTTTAACTTCAGAAATTTTATTTCAAAAAGTATATCTTCAAATTATATTTTTGTTGTCAGTATTATGCCATCATAAAATATAGCATAAATATACATTATAAAAATTAAAATAGTAAAGATAAAAAAAATTACTAGTTGGATAAAAATAAAAATATTTTGAGAAGTATATTTTTTTTTATTTTTTATTTTAAAAACGGTTACAAAGACCAGATAAAACAAAAAAAAGGAGAAATACAATAAAGAGAGGTGGACTCAATATTTGGCCGAGGCTACCAGCACCCTCGAAACCCCGAACTGACCGTCCAGTAAGGTAAATAAGCGACCCTAAACCCCAGCACCACGAAAAGATTTGCCAAAGGTTGCCACCACAAGGTGACGAGGGAACGAGCCTCAGCCACATCATAGTCCAAAACCGTCGTGATGATAAACCGAATAAACACATAGCAAATGTGGGGAAAGAAGACAGCAAACAAAAAAAAACATTATCTTCTACTTCGGCCCCTCCCACGGAAGCGGCCACGAGTTGCAGCAGATATAACAGGTCTATCCCGTATCAAATTAAATTCGTTACCAGGGTCGGATCCACCAAAAAAATCATGAGAAGCACCACAATCCGAAAATTCAGATTATGATCCAAACTCAGACGAACCATGGAGCCAGTCCACATGGTTCCTAACATCAAAACCAGAATGTACACCCAGCTGATTAACCAAAGTAATCGTATCAGCCAAGTTAACATGAACATTAATGAAATTGTCAGTGCCAACCGAAACCCCATTCAAAATTTCCACCCGCCCACCATCCAGATTACAATTAGCATTATCATCAGGAGATCCCGACGCCAGCAACCCCACACCAGCAGAATTTTCCCCACCCTGAACAGGTGACTGCACATTAAGATGTTCAATTCCAACAACCAGAGTACAACATTCCTCCACCGCGATATCAATAACTGGAGCAGTTAATGTTCCTGGAGAAAACCCATTCAAATTAACACCCCCAACCTCCAAAACCTCCTCAGCATCAAAACCAACTTCAGAAAAAATAGTGGATGGCGCAACAACAACATTATTAGTAACATCACCCACATCATTAAAAACAGAAACACCATTCCGACCAACAGGATCCAACGGGGCTTCAGATATAACCAACTCATTAACACAGATAGGGGAGGGAACAGAATTAATAGGGTCAGCTGAGATCACAAGAGGAGAAGAAATGGGGACAGCTAGAGAAGGAGCCACATTTACATCAGGACGCGACTGAGAGAGAAGTTTGATACATTCCGATTTTTTATGTCCCACAGCCTTACAGTGCAAACAAAAATTTGGCATACCTTCAAAAATCACCTTTTGAACATAACCAAACATCTCCGGGCCAAGCCAAACGGAATCAGGATAGGATTTCGAGATATCGAGTTCAACAAGAATACATGCTACAGAAGGACGAGAACCGACAACGGTAGCATTGTCAGTTTGAATAGGGCGACCAAAAATCGATCCCAAACCCAAAAGAATGCGAGGGGAGAAAAGGTGCAGATGCAAACCAGAAAATAATAAGCAAAGCCCTCTTCTCCTCATCCCTGTTATTGTACTTTTGCTTGCTCCCTTCCTTCTAGCCATTTTCCTCTCAAATGAGTGTTTGATTCCCATCTTCTTGCAGGGAGAATTAGGCAATCGAATCGAACTGGTGAAAGAAAATCATAAGTTGGTATAGTAGAATTTTTAAAACCGTTACGTACTAAGGCCTTTGCAGTGAACGCAAATACATTAGTTTTGTAAATAAATTAATAGATGTTTAAATCGCTGTAGTAGGTTATAAAAAATTTTGTGAAAATTTAATTTATTAATAGTGATTATTAGTTCATGTGTCTGTGCCTAACTTCTAGCCTGGTTTATAGATGGATGCCAGAGTAGGAACTATAGAGAATTAGCAAATTGACACGGTTACATATAATGACATAAGTTTACTCATTGTAGCTATCTTTATAGTGGGCAATCTTTCTTGATAGGTCAAAGATGGCTTCTAGCAAATAGAAAAGTGCCCTTAGCAATTTCTCTGAATTGAAACTCTCATGGAATTATCCAAGTCGGTACACTAGCAAGTACACCCAATCATCTCCTCAAGAGGAAACCTCTTATCGGCCAACTGGTCTGCATAACTATTTTGAATGAATTATTTTTTAGATATTAATCTTAATTTTCTTTGGTTATTATTATTTTGCTACTTTCTCATTACATTTTAAAAATATTTACGATGAAAAGTTATTTTTACAATTAGACGATTTCCTCATATCGACTTTATAACTAACTTTATAAAAAGTTGCAACCATCCCAAATAAATCTTTATAATATTTTTAACGATTATTAGACAATATAGATAGAAATTATAATTTAGCATTGAATTAAATCTTTATAGGCCTCATTTCATTAATGTTAGTCTTTGTAGTTGTAACTTGATTATTTAGATCCATTAAATAGCAGTTAAAATATTATATATTTGTAATATAGAGCAAACTAATTAGATGATGATAATAAAGTGTGTTGCTTTAAAGTTCAAATATAGATTATAGAATAAGAGATAGGCTTCCTTTGGGATAAATTTTTATTGCTATTTAAAGTAATTCTTAGTACTAAAAAATCGTTTTAAGAAGCAGTAAGAAAATCATCCCAAATAAATATTACTAAATAATGGAAAGATAATTATTAATTACGGTGTTGACTAGGAAAATATTTTGTGGGCCACTAAATTGGCTATTCTTAAAAGTTTTATAAGCTCAATTTTATGAAAAATTTAGATAAATAATAAGACATAAAATAAATAAATAAAGAGATCTACATATATAATAGTTTAAATGATCATATTAATATATTTAATATGTAAAATTTATTTTTTAATTAATATAACACTCCATTAACTCGTTTCCCATCCACATGAAGGAAACGTATAAGTTGTGATATGATCTTACACTTATGCTTCGCTTGGGACAGCTTTCTTATTAATTTCTAAAGCAGAGTTTTTAACTAAAACACTATTTTAGAATGCATTAAGAAAGTCCCAAACAAACCTTAAAGGTAATTAACGAGATGGTGACATGTGTAAAGAGTTTATAACAATGAGATCTCATTGATGTGCTACCGATGGCTTATTTTATCCTAACTTGAAACTGTCAACGCTAAATGTATAGAAAAAGATGAAATCATGACGAGATCTTCATTAGAAGGCCATCAACCATGAAAAATAGTTGAAGAAGTAGCAACATGATCTTACCAAGAAGAGAAGTCACTCGATCGAAAGTTAATGATAAAAGTGACCGCCATACACAGTGGCGGATCCAGCCTTTTTTTTTAGGGGGGGGGGGGGGGGCGGATCCAGCCTTTTTTTTTAGGGGGGCAAATTCAAAATATAAAAAAGTAAATACCCACATTATGTCAATAGCTTCTCTTTATGTTTCCAGTTCTTAAATCCCTCACCAACAAATGTGTCTCCACCGCCTTTGCTAGTATTAACTTGCTCTTGAGGCTTAAACAAGCAGCAATAAAGACAAAATATTGCATCTTTTTGAATACTATACTCCATCCAATCAGGAAAGTCTTCAAACCATTTTGAATTAAATCTACGTGCAATATTTCCTATCTTTGTTTGAGGGAATTGATGATTTTTTGATTGATGTGCTCCCTTCAACAAATAAGCTCTACGAACTCTATCACGATCGTTTACATCATAACTCCAGATGGATGGTCGAAGACCAGGATCAGGAGGTAGATTGTCAATATCAATCTCGACACGTTCTTTTCTCTTCAAGAACCGTTCCATTTCTCTAAAGGCTAACAATGACTAATCCAAATTAGCTAACATTGTTATTCTAACTAAATTCACAAATGAACTATGTAAAATAAGTAAAAATGCCAATAATGCCAATAAAATGATTAAGGGATATGTCACCGGCATGTAGAAAATGACAAATAATGGCATAAAACAATCCAAACTGAAAGCTACCAACAAAAAACATTAATGGTCCTCCAATTCCTTAAGCAAACACCATTAATGGTTCTGATAGAGATATATGTAACTAAAAAATTTTAAAAAGGACATAGCTTTGGCTGAGAAATTCTGCAACTTTCTAAATATCGTGAGAATCTACCATGGCCTTGTGCCCACCTAATGAAAATTTGGGACAGATTTTTTCTATTCCAAAAAAAAAAAAAGAAACAAAGGTCATTTGCTCCTTGTAATAGACCATTAATTGACCTAATTTACTAGTGACGGATGCATTGAAATCACTATTTCCTATCCAAAAAAAAACAAAAAACAAAGGTCATTTGCTCCTTAAACCAAAAATAAATTGAATGGCATAACAGATGACTAATAAGATGAACAAATATAGTAAAAGAGAAGAATCTGCATAGGTGAGAAGTGATTCCATTGCTTCCACCAAGCTTAACATTTGCAATTACTTGACTTATGATGCATATTTTTTTATTTTGCAGCCTGCACTACTCTCAGTCATCTCAGAAGAACAAGATGCAGATATGAAATTAAAACAAGATGCAGATAAGAAAATATGTAAGCTGTATTTTTTTGAAGATGCAGTCAAGCAGATAAGATAAAATGAAGAAAGAAATAGAACAAGTGGAGATGTAGGGATTCACCAAACAACTAAAACATACCTTCAAAATGATGAAGGTAGCTGCGACTACGAACGACACTACGAGAGTGCTCCACCCGTCCAGCGATCTCTTCACCCAGCGGCAAACTTGAAATTTTCGAACAGAGGGCGATGGCGAAAGAAAACTACGGATGTCCGAATCGGGCAAGCTGGCTCGGATGAGAAGATTTAGGGCAAAAAAATTTTTGTGAGGGGGGCAAATTTCCGAAACTACCCCTCCACTAGAGTATTTTTTTTAATGCCCACCCTCAGCCTGCCTTGGATCCGCCCGTGGCCATACCTGTTCTTCTTAAACTTTAAGTGAAAAATATAAATTTGATTACTTAACTATTACTAAAATAATAATAAATTACCACACATTTTCTTAAATGCATTATCTAATATTGATGTTAAAACAAAATTGAGCTTCTTAGTCCATCTTCTTAAGTTCTCATCTTCCAAGTCAATATCTATTATATTTATATTTATATATTATTTATATAAAGTTGTACTTGGTTGTTCGAGAACACAGTAAAATTCATGCATGTGACCGCCAGACAGATTCTTCACTGCTTCTCTCTGATCTCACCACCTGTAAAACCCTCCTGTCCTGCTTTCCTCATAAACCACATAAACAAACAAAAAATCCGTCATCGCTATCGATCGAACTTCCTTTTTTTTTTCTTTTCAATTCCATTAAACCATCAATACATAAATAGTACGCCGCACAGCTGCAACCCCTAAGCGCCCCAACGACTAACACTAGAAAGTTAGAAACCAACTTCACTGTAGCAATCCACAGCCGCAGCAGAAGAAACAAACATCCCATTTCCTAACTACACCATAATAACTACTGCAGTGCTTATATATCATTGGAATGAGAGAGAAGAGGAGTCGATCAATCCGATCGCAGGCGTCGCCAGCCGGGGCTCGTAAGCAAACCCTCTCAGCTCGCCGCCGCTGACGCTAGTAAAAGGGCACGGTGGTGCCCATCTCCACTCTTTTGTTATGAAGTCGAAGAGAATGATGTCAGTAGAGCCTTTGATGGTGATGGCGAGAATATCTCCATGACCGATGCATTCGAAGCCTCTGCCGCCTTCAGCTTCGCTGAACTGTCTGTAAATCTCAGGCGGCATGCGCTCGGTTTCCGTCCATGCTTTGGAGCAGGGATGTAAGGACCAGACTCTGACGCTACGCGGAACGCTGAGTTTGCTCTTCTCTACGGCGGCGATGATAAGTACGGATGACGGCGATCCGCCGCGTAAGGCGAGGCTGGGTGAACGGAGGAAACGGCGCATGGGAGCTTGGATTTTGGACCAATCGTTGGAGGCCACGTCGTAAGAGAGAACGGCGAAGGGAGCGCAACTCATGCAGTAGAATGTGCCTTCGGCAAAGACGAGACGGGCGGGGTCGGGACTGCAGAGGCGAGGGAGTTGACTGACGGTTGACCATGGGGAGTAAAAGCCGGTGGCGCCGTCAGCGTGGAAGCATTCGGCGGTGAGGTTTTTGACGGCGAAAGGGGAGATGAGGTCATCGGCTGCGAGGATGAGGGAGAGGGATGAAGGTCCGGCGGTCAGGCCTACGGAAGGGTAGAGGCGGGGGCGGGGAGTAGGGGGGAGGTGGGCGACGAGTTTGGATAGAGGATTGGAGAGGAGAAGCGTTTTGGGACCAGGAGAGTCCGACATGAAGCAGAGTATGCCGGAGTCGGAGGCGGCGGGGGAGAATCCGGGAGGTAGGAAGGAGCTGAGAGGTAGGCGGAGCCAAATATTGGTGGTGGGGTCGAGGAGGAGTGCGGGAGGTGGTGGTTTGGCGGCAGCGGTGGCAGAGGAGGACGTGGTGGAGGAGGAAGTTAAAGGGTTAGTTGACGAAGCGAGAAGGAAGAAGACGAGCCAGTGGCGGCGCGGGGAAAGGCGGAGATTGGCTTCAAGAAAGCTGTCGGAAAAGAGAAGAGAGTACCAGCGCTTACAAACGGCGCGATGACGGAAGAATTCGGCCGGTGGAAGCACAGCTAGAATGCGGTCAACGAGACCAGCTGGAAGATTACGCCATATTCTACTGTCCATTTCAACGGCACCGCTGCCTCCTGCGGCGGCTGACGAGCTCGCCTTCATAGACTTCATTGTCAATGAAAATTAAGTATACACATACATATAGCTATCGTGTTGTTAATTCTGTGGTGAAGAGATGTAAGGTTGGCTTGGTGATTTATAGTAGGAGAGTTCAGTAGAACGGAGAGAGAGGTTGAGAGGGTTGAGAGAGAAAGCAGGGGTGGTGTTCATACGTCCAATCCTGGTCTGAGTTGTGATGGGGCACTTCTGCTTTGGTGTGAGAGGGGAAGCAGGACTGAGAAGGGCACGAGAGACGAGAGAAGAGAGAAGGGAGAGAGAGAGAGACTGAGAGAGAGAGAGAGAGAGAGAAAAGGCTAAGAGGCTAAGGAGGAAGTGGAATGGAGAAGAGGATTGGAGTTTAGGCTTTTGCCTTTTCCATCTCGAGTCACATTTGCTTGGCGACTCCTCATTCTTTCTATTTTTGTTCACTGTTCATTCTCTTCTGCTGCTGTGCCTTTCAATTCATTTGGTTCGCTTCAAAGGTTATTTATTCATTTTTTTTATTTTTGGGTTAATAAATATGGTGGACTCATCATATGATGAGTTTCATTGGTGTCAGCAGTTGCCAAACAATGCATTAAATGATCTGAAGTATGCCAAACCTCTCTTTTTTTTTTTTTGGGAAATTTTGGGGCATAAAGCCCATCTCATTGATAAAAAAGATTACAAGTAAGGAGCCAAAACTATAATCCAACAATCTCAAACAAAAAAAGGTTTTGGATTCTAAAGAAAGGAAAATGCTTAACAGAAATAACAAATGCAGAAAATAAAATGGCCTAGATGCCAAGGACTCAGAAAAATGCTCAGATTCTCGAAGGGTCAAAAGTCGTTTGGGTCATAGTTGAGCATGGCCCCTGGTTGCCCAGTAGACCGTCCAAAGGGCAGCTGATTAAATCAGCGTTCATCATCGTCCTTTCAAAATTTGTAGCTCCCTCCAAAATAATTTTGCCACTGAACCTTCTCAATATCGGAAAAAAAACAATAGTGAGGCTTCAGGGAAATAAAAACCCAGCTCGCAAGCATCAGAATCAAATGCAGCAGTCTCAGAATTTTTGAAGCAGCACCCAGCTTCCAGAAAAAAGCAACGCCCAGCTTCCAGCAAACAGCTTCCAGATTCCAGAATTCGGATATCATCATGTTTTCCAACCCAGATTTTTTAACAAAATAGCTTTCTTGATTTTAGAAGTAATTGTGTCATTACAATCAATAATGCCACCAAGGATTCTGTCATTTCTTGCACGCCAGACATAATAGATTGTAGCAGAGGCAGTAAGAAGGAAAAGGTTCCTCGTTTTTGAATTAAAATTCTGCTCCCAAATACTATCATACAACTGATAAATATTTGATCTCATTAACAGTTTTTGTAACCAAGGGAATAACTTTTTGGCAATATCAAAGGTGAAACTACATTCGAAATAGAGATGAGTGATAGTTTCCATACTATTATGACAAAAACAGCAGTTATTTGGGACCAGAATACCTCTAATAGCAAGAACATCCACTGTTTTTAATCCACCCTTAAACGCCAACCAGGCATAGATAGAAAAACGAAGAGCACCCCTTTTATGCCAAATATGCTTATGCCAAGACACCTTTTCTTTATGAGCCGAAAACATAGAATGGAAATCACCAAAACTAGGGTGTTGCTTGTCATACCAGAAATGGTTTTCAGGTTGCCAGACTATAGCCACATTCTTAATCATAGTAATAAGATATTTATCAAAGCTGTTAGGAATATTCCAATGATCCCCCAAAATAAACTGAGAAACAGTTTTGCCAAAAAGATAAGAAAAACTAGAAATAGAGTTTGCATTGGTGAGATGATCAGCAACAGAATGGCCACCACACCAGGGATCTCAAATAAAAGACAGATTGCTACTGGCATTTATGGAGAAGCTAATACAGCTTTTAATCTCATTCGCTTTAGCACACATAAAATCTCAATAAGAAGATTTTTTAATAGCATAAGTATTCCACAACGAATGGTATCTGGCTCTCCACCATTTAAAAAGAAGAGCATTTGCATTTAAAAATCTCCAGATAATGGAACAGGTAAAGCTATGCTTAAGAGAGTCAATGGAAGGTATGCCCAAACCCCCATTAATTTTAGGACAACAAGTGTTTTTCCAAGAAATAGTAATGAGCTTCTTCTCTTTGATGTTGCCATAATATGTGAATCTGGAGCATAGCCTATCAATTTGTTTACAACAACCTTTTGGTATTATTGAGCCCCGAATCCAATAAGACAGAGTATTGGATATAGTGAATTTAATGAATTGGACTCTTCCAGCTAAAGACAATGTTTTGGCTTTCCAGCCATCAAGAAGAGTGGTGATTTTTTGCAATAATGGCTGGAAGTTACAAGATCTCAATTTTTTATAGAAGATAGGCAAGCCAAGGTACTTCATAGGAGAGAAGGATTGTTGAACATTCAGGATATTACAGATTTCCTCAGCCACCATAGTATTTTTGGAAATTAAGATTGAACTTTTGATAGGGTTTACATTAAGCCCAGAAACAGCCGCAAAATCCATAAGAATAGATTTAATAGTGTGAGCATTTGAAGTGGTGGCAGTGCTAAACACAAGTAGGTCGTCATCAAACATAAGATGTGAAACCTCACAATTACCAGCTTTAATGCCTTGAAGAGAATTGTTGGATGTAGCAAGGTCTAATAAAGAGGCCAAACCATCCATAATGATGCAAAAAAGGTAAGGGGACAAGGGGCCAAACCTCTCTCATTTTCTAATCTTTTGGGTTCTTTCGCCTTGAATGGATTAGGTTAATCAAGATTATAAGTCTGGTTTAGCTTGATAATAAACTCGTTTTTTTTTTCTTAATTTTTGTACGCTTTTGGATTTCATTAGTTTTAATTTATTTAGAATTATTGATTGGGGATCCATTCTAGGTTTTAAAATTGAAAATATTATGTTGTGCGAATGCGGAATACCATCTGGAGATCAACCAGAATGCGCCACGTCAACCCTTCACTCCATATCGCGGCTCGGTACTGGAGCAGTACGCTGACGTGGCTGCACCTGATTCGCCTCCGTACATAGAGCTACATCCGGCGTCCACACAGAATAATTTCTCTTAAAACTAACAGTCTTATTTTCGACTTAAGTGTGTTTGTTAATGGAGATTTTGGGTTTATTTGGGAGGGCTGCAACATTTTATAAAATTAGTTATATATGGAGTTCCAATGGGAATATAATTTAGCTACCTCTATTGCATTAAGCAATTTTACAATACAAAATTTTTTGAATGCAATGTGAGCAAAACAAAATTATAGTATTATGAAAAGCAAAGCAGTGAAAAAACGGTCTCAAATAGGCTTTTAAAGTATGTTTGAGATGACTATAGTATTTTATAAAGTTAGTTATAAAATTATTGTGAGAAAATTAACTATTATTATAAAAATAGGTTTCAATACAAAATTCTTTTAAAAAAAGTTAAAATAATAGACAAATAAAATTATAGTTGCTATTTAAAAAAAAATGCATCGAGAAAATTAACTATCCCAAACAGACCCTTAAATCACACTTAAAAATTTTGAGTTAAGTTCATAAAATTGGAATAAAAATCCCTAAAACTTCTTAATAATCATCAAAGTTCTTTAAAAAAATTTTATTAGTAGAAAAATATCATATTAAATATTTTATATAAAATACATTCAGATAAATTTTAAAGCCTTGAATTTGTATTAAAATTAATATAATTTAGTATGTGATATATCATCAAAAAAATATCTTGATCGGGCACAAATCTCGAGGTATATAAAATCAGGCCGGAAGTTTCAAAAATTAAGTATGGAATCATCTGAACTCTGATTTCAACAAACTTATAGTCGAACTGAGCGTCTCAGAAATACGAACCCAACGACATCAAATTCAACTCAATCCGAGCCCGAATGTGTCTGAATTGAAGACCCGAAGCACTATCGAAAGGTTCAAACCACAATTTGGATTACCAAACGGTTTTCAAACATGACATGCTTATAGTCGAATCAAGCAGCTCGACAAGACAAATCCAACGAGCCCAAGATTGTTGAATTCCTATATCATTAAGATCTTCAAATGTCTGACGAATGGTCCACAATCAAGGGATTCAATATCGGTTGTCCATGCAAACCACTCCTCATTTGTCCTTGATCCTCCTCCTATTTAAGGGTCATGCCATCCTCAAAAAATTATAAATAACCCCTCATTTCTCTTAAAAGAGAACTAGAGTAGAAGAAGAAGAAGAATGAGAGAAGTGAAGAATGGGAGGGAAGAAACTCCTCCTCGGCCACCGCTGGATTTCCGCCCGACTTTCAAGTGATGCCGGAGTTCCGCCGACTTTCAAGTGACACTGGAGTTCCGTCCGACTTCTAAGTGACGCAGGAGTTCCGTCCGACCTCCAAGAGTTGATTATTGTAATATGATCGTCATAAATTTTAAGGACGAGGCAGTCTAGCTCTTGTAACTCAAGCAACTGGTGGAATTCTTTCAACTAGGTGTGACCCAGTGATTTTTCTCTTTTCAGGGCTTCCCACGTAAAAATTATGATGTTCTTTTATCTTCTGTTTGTGCGATAGTATCTATACAACGTTGAGACAAAAACTTCCTAACTCTATCGCCGCGTATATTCTACCCCGCAACAGTATGTATATATAATATTAATCTTAATGAAAATCCAAGGCCTATAAAAATTCATTTTAATGAGTTTAATATTAAGATATTTTGAAAAACATTTTTCATATTATTGAGACGACTCATTTAAATATATATTGAATAAATTTTTTTTTTTCATTTCTTTAACCGTTTAACGTACTTATTGTCATACTATATAAAAGAAAATATTCATAACCAAAATCTAATATAAAACCAGTATCAACAATATCGAATTTAAAATTAGATTTTTTTGATGTGATTGAAATTAAAACTAAGTTGTAAAGCTATAATATTCGCATGTAGAATTATTTTACATATACTCAAAATTATACAAAGTCAATGGGGGAACTAAAGGCAATGAGTGCCTATCATTACCTACATTTGAGATTTTATTTAAATGTAAAATATGATAATTATTATTATTATTATTTTTTATTATTATTATTATTATCTATTTTCACTATTATCATAATGTAACCTACAACATTTATAAAATACATTTATTAATTGATTGAATTTATATAATATTTGTCTTCTTTGCTTGAAATCACTAATTTTTTTTTTATTTTTCATAATTTAAATGAAGTCTCACCTAATTTTCTAATAAATATAAACAATTAGGGTGGAACTAAGTTAAATTCAAGGTGGATAATTGCTCACCCTCAAATTTGAGTTTTGCTTATAAGGGAGGGTAATTTAAAAATTTTGCCCTGCTAAAATTTTTTTAACCCTATCTTAAAGAGTTTTGCCCCCATCCAGTCCAGATCCAATTCACTCAAGCCCAACCATTCGTTGTTTCTCCTGTACACTATTTCTCCTATCTAGTTCATGTTTGTCACCCCCAGAGTTTCTCTATATGCTAGCTAATCAATTTTGCCCACCCGACAAAAATAAAGCTGGTTCTGTCCCTGTAAACAACTGATATATTTACATTTTTTAGAGCATTGACGTTAAGTAACAATTACTAAGAACAATTTTGGAGCACTAAAAAACTCTTACCATATGAATACATTTAGAAGGTTCAATTTAACTTAATATAATGAATTTGAATCCAACCCATTTATTAAATATATTTAAATTCTTTACCCAATTTTGACACAATTAAACCCGATATATGTCCAATATGAAAAACACGTAAATCTTAACATATAAACGTTCACCCAATCCTAAATGAACACGATAATTCAATTTGAACACATTTTTAAAAATACAATTTAATTTTATTTAAATAAAAATTAAAAAAACTATTCAAACAAGTTAAGTCATTTTCTTCATGCTAATTTGAATCTGACTCATGTTGTTTTGGGTCTCTTAAATTGACATGATTTTTTTTTTCCCAGTTTAATTGCTCTCTCTCTCTAAATATGGCAAGCCTTTATGAATCTCTCCTCAAATCAACGGTAAAGATCAGATCGCTATGAATATCTCTACAGAGAATATAATAATGCATGTCACTCAAAAGTAAAACTACAAGAAGAAAATGAGCTTTGTTTTAAAAGAAATTTAAAGCAAAAGACTAAGAACAGATTGATTAAATTAATTTTTAAGGGCAAATTTTCAAAATTTCAACCTCTTAATCAGCACTAAGAAGAAACTAATCACATGTATTAAATAAAATGATCCATCAACAAAAAAAGAAGATTATTTTAAAATTTCAAACTATTAAAATCAACCATTACACTTAAAAATAATCATACAAATTTTTTTTTTATGTCATATTAAATTGTGAAGCATTGATAACATTTTATTAAAATAATATACCTTTTGCATATTTAACATGTAACTTGATTTTTGTGGCAATCTTACTTTTTTCACATAAAAGAGTATCATCATTAAACTTCACAAATAAGGTATTAGCATTATGAATTATTTAATAAAATTGTATCACTATTATCATAATGTAACCTACAACATTTATAAAATACATTTATTAATTGATTGAATTTATATAATATTTTATCTCTAAATATGGCAAGCCTTTATGAATCTCTCCTCAAATCAACGGTAAAGATCAGATCGCTATGAATATCTCTACAACGAATATAATAATGTCACTCAAAAGTAAAACTACAAGAAGAAAATGAGCTTTGTTTTAAAAGAAATTTAAAGCAAAAGACTAAGAACAGATTGATTAAATTAATTTTTAAGGGCAAATTTTCAAAATTTCAACCTCTTAATCAGCACTAAGAAGAACAGAAAGCTAAAAATTGCAACTTTTCAAAGCTGAGCTTTTGCAGGCTGCATAAATTCAGAACCGTGCCCTCCTTTAACCATTTAAGGCAATATCAACTCTATGACAAGCCAAGTTCCATGACAAGATGTTTCCTCTTTAAAACTTGCAGAAACTTAGTAAAGAACCTCACAGGTTTCTAACAAAGACTCGAATCTTGGACCTCTTAATTGGAAGCCTAAGCTCTCAACCAATAGGCCAAGGAGAGTTGTGTCTCACAGGTTTCTATCAACTTCTCTCATATTTAAAGCCTGTAATTCATACAGATATACTGAGAAATATTAGCATTTGTCCTTCTGCTTTGAGTTTAACTGGTATCAGAAACCTTAGAACAGTCCATCACTATCACACACATTCATGAAGCTGCAAGTCTTCGTTTAACAACAGAAGCTATAAGCTTTTGTTTCCTTCCTAAGAGGCTGTTTAAGCAGGATTTTGTAAACCCTCTAAATCCGGATTTCGGAAATCATGGGAGCTCTAAATCTTGAAATTTTTTTGATATAGCCGTATAGAGCGGATTAAATCCCATGTGACTGTTTGGCTATAGAGCAGATTTAACAAGCGGACTCTACCCTCTCGCGCTCATAGAGCCTTAAATCCGGTAAAATAGAAGATTTCAGAAATCCGGGATTTAGCACGAAAAGGGGGGATTTTTCTGTCTACTGTGACTTTCATTTTCCGTGAGATTTGATTTTGCATTTTAGGCCGTTTGGCTGGATTTCGCCCAAATCTGGCCTAAATCTTGCTAATGACAATCAGAAATTCTTTAAAAAAAAATCTCATTGAAGGCAGTAGATAAACCGGTGGCATGAAGATGGCTGTGATATATTATGTATGAACAAGTAACTAGCAGATAAACAGTGGCATGAAAATGGTTATGATTATGCTAGAAAAGCAAAACACCTTTCTCATAGAAGACAGAAGAGCAAAACAGCTATGTTATGCCAAATTTTCTTCAGTTGTAAAACCTGTCAAAAACCTGCATCAATTTAAAGTAGCTATTTAGTTAAAATTTTAATTTTTTTACTTAATTACTGCTTTTAAAGCAATGCAACAGCAACATCAATCCTTTATCTCGTTACATGGGCTCGACTACATGAATCCATTTTCTCCATTGTGTCCGGTTAAGAGTCAAATTTTCATTTAGATCTAATAAAGAAAAGTCATTTCTAATATTTTCTAACCAATTTTTTTTAGGTATACCTCTACCCTTCTTAACATATGTTAAATCTAATACATCTACTCTCCTAACCGAGTCATCGGAAGGCTCCTGTTTTATGTGACCAAACCATCTTAAGTGACTCTCTCTAATCTTATATACCACTGGAGCTACTCCAACGGTCCAACCTTTCACGTATATGCTCATTTCGTGTCATGTCTTTAAGAGTGAAGCCACTCATCCACCTGAGCATCCTAATCTATGCAACACTTAACATAAAATTAGTCTTCCCTTTTAATGGACAACATTTTCTCCATAAAGCATTGCAGGTCTAATCATCATCTTATAGAATTTTCCCTTAAGTTTGAGAGGTATTTTTCTATTACTGTATTACACAACAAGCCTAAAGCATTCTTCTACTTAGTCCATCCAACTTGATTTCTACTAATAATACCCCATTTATTTCACCATCACTTATAACAATAGACCCAAAATATCAAAAACGTGTACTCTTATTATTGCCTTGATCGCTTTTAAAGCAATAAGTGAATAAATATAAAAGAAGTGATACATGTCAAAAATGGGTTGTGAATGATTGAACTAAATCATATTGTCATGAAATTCAAGATAAATATTTCTTAATGATGTACAAGAAGTAAATTTGCTTAAATCTAGATGAAGGATCATATCACAAAAAGATCTTGCAAAAGCAATTAACATAAGTAATTGTATTTCTCGATCGGTTATCTCATTTACCATATTCACATTTAAGGGGTTATGATGTGGATGGATGCTCATGCTAGTTCTAGCTAATTGGGAAGACAAAAAAGGATGACATAAATAGATGATTCTCTATACTGAGATGATCAGGCTTAGCAGCCAAGTGCCTCAATAAGATCAATAATAATGTGTTTAAGGCTTTGTTTGGGACGGCTTTTTTACTGGTTCTTAAAGCATCATTTTAGTACAAAAATTAAAATTTTTATACTAAAAAGTTGCTTTAAGAAACAGTCAAAAAGCCCTCCCAAACGAAGCTTAAGATGATAGTGATGAAAAATATAAAAATATAAAATAAGTGACATGTGTCATGAATAATAAGTGGTTGGTTGAAGTATGGATCTGTTTAGAGTGACTGTAGCATTTTATAAAGTTGTTTGTAGAATTATTGTGGTGAAAATAACTTAAGTTTCTTTTGAAATTATTTTCTTACTACTTTCTAAAGCAGCTTTTTAGCACACATAAATTTTTAATTCTAAAATTTTTATACTAAAAAGTTATTTTTAAGCATAGTAATGCTTTGTTTGGGATGTTTTTTCTATTTATTCTTAAAATAGCTTTTTAGTTTAAAAATTAAATTTTTATAGTAAAAAAATATTTTAAGAAGCAGTGAGAAAGCCTTCCCAAATGAAGCCTAAAAAAGCTGCTCAAAGGAAGCCTTAGTTATTCTAATTGTAAAAAATATTTTTTTTAAAAGTGATAGTCATATAAAATTATAAATATTATCATAAAATAAAACAGCAAAATATTATCCTAAATAAACTCTAAATCATATGTAAGGAATGAAAATAATGATGATAGTAATGGGTTAGTGGTAATAGTACGGAGATGGGCCGTGGGCGTAGAATCGGGTCACATATACGACGCGGATCCCAAGCCCAAGGCCCAAATCCCTTAATATCTTCCCAAAAACCCTAAATACGGAGGAAGACTGCTTGCGGTATCGTCATCCTTCAATATGTACGATGCTCCAAATCCAGTTTTCTGCTCGAATTGTTAAGTCCTTCTCCTCCCTATCCGCTCTGCCCTCATCCACCGTCGCCTTCTCTACCTTGCAAGAACTCGCTGCTAACCACAAAGGTTTTATTTTCTCATATCACTTTGTGTTGTCCACACTCAGCTTACTTACTGTGGCGATCAATTTAAGTCGGTTACCAGCTTGTAAATGTATGAACTGTTTATATTAATTTGTTTCAAGAAAGCACATTGACAGTGAAAACTGAGAAGGCAACGAGCATACAAGCTCAGCCTGCATTTTGTTTGATTATTTGCCTGTGAGGACTAGGGGAAGACATGAGCCGCTCACTCGAAAGCTTTCGGCTTTCCACTCTGAATGCTGGAAGATTTAGGAAAAATGTGATTTTGGAACTCTTATAATCTTCAAAAGTATATTTTCCAGTGAAGGGAGCCTGGATCCATTGCTGCTAACGATTTTCTTCTTTTTTACCTTAGGTTTGGCAAAAGTAATATTGAAGAAGGGGAAGACCCAGCTTTTCAAAGATGGAAGTCCCATGGTTTACAGCGGCGCTGTTGACAGAATAATTGGCCGACCACCACCAATAACTGGAGATGTTGTGTTGGTCTCTGATGGATCTGAGAAACCGATTGGATGGGGTCTATACAATTCGACATCCATGTTCTGCGTTCGCCTTATGCAGCTAGAAGACGAGGCAATAAGGTAAACAAAGCTTGAGTTGAACGCTAACGCCAATGAGTGAATTGTTGATCAGAAATAACTTTACTTTCCTAAGTGACTTAACCATCCCTGGCAATTTGGTTGGACTGTGCTGATTAAATGCGTGCCTTCTACTCCTTCTGCTTGGCTTAATAGATAACATGTTGAACATTGAGAATTTCTTGTCCTAAAGGCTTTACCTTATTCTGATGGAGCTTTGGAATAATATTTTTTTCCTTACGTGCAACAAATGCTATCATATATGAGCTTCATTAATCGTTCAGGGTTGTGCTTGCTGTAATGATATTCATTTCTTTATGTTTTCTTTCTCTCAGGGATGCATCTTGTGCATTAGATGTGGAAAAACTGCTTGAAAGAAGGTTAGATGATGCCCTTAAATTAAGGAGGAGTTTAGGGCTTCCATCAGCTGATACAAATGCTTATCGTCTTGTCAATAGCGAAGGGGACAGGTCTAATTCCTCCACCAAATTAAAAAAAATCATCTTCATCCATCGTTTATCTTGTTCTAATTTGCAGGGACTAGCTCATCCAATCTTCTGCCCCCATAACTATCACATTTTCCGACCGTTTACTATGTTTAAACTATTGGCATACTAGTAATCGGCTCATTCTTCTACTTTCTCGAGTTTGGATCCTTTGCCTCTCTAGGGAGTCCGAAAACATCCTAGCGTTACTGTGGCTGCAACCTCTATTGGTGGTTAGGGAGGCTGAATTTTGGTCCAAGAGCTGTCCTTGACTGACCATTAATAAGCTGTAAACACTGGAACCTTGAGGATCTTAATATGGCCATCATCATCTTGAATTTAACAATGGTTGCATTGCTGGAATGCAGATTGTCTGGCTTAATTGTTGATGTTTTTGGTGATATTGCTGTTGTAGCTTCATCTGCTGCTTGGGTTGAGAAATACAGACCTGCCGTAGAATCATCCATTGGTAGGATTAATGCAATATCTCATATTAATTGGAGGCCATCTATTGACATATTAAAAGAAGAAGGATTGAATGTGTCAAATCTCAAGAACTTCAAGGCATGTTCTCATTTGGAAAAAGTTAAGGTGAGAATTAGATATTTAGAAGACCTTCATGAATCAATTATCATTATCAGTATATGTGTAACTTTGTCAAGTTGCAATTACCACATCTATCAGCATGCATATATTTGGTAAATGTAACATAGAGCTTAACATTATTCATATATCATCATCATCATTATCTTTAGCCTTAACCCAACATTTTGGTGATGGAATTATTAATCATTTATTCTCTGTTCTTTTTTTTTCTGAGTGCTATAAGAGGCATTGACTCCATATAAGAGCATATCCAACCGAATGCCAAACATGCGTATGGCATCGTTCGGTCGCTCCAGCGGAATGTCAAATCTTCCACTATTTGCTTGCGGATGAACAGTGCGATGTCAATATTGGCATTGCATTGTTCACCAACGCGATTTTTCTGTCTCAACCGGATTTGCCGAAGAAACGCACCAAAGATGAGAAAGAAGGTTACCTTCACAGAAGCCCGCAAAATGGAGTTCGATTGGAGATGAATCACGGCATTTTTTAGTTTCACTGCATTTTAGATTGAAAATGGGATTTTCGGTTGGAGATGCTCTAATCAAGTATTTTTTAGCTAATGTTCCCCTTGGTCTATTCCTTTGTTCAAAATACTTCCACTCTAATTTATTTATTATTATATTGGTGTGTTTTCTACATTTCTTTGTGCATGCACAAACCCCATACATATATTTCTCTTTCTGTATCGCAAATTGAAGGAATTATTCTTGCCTTGTTAAATTGAATACCTGATCATCCTTTCATGAATCATCACTATGTTTCATAGTAGCTGAAACTAGTTTCCATAAAAGCATCACTCTGCACTTGTCCTTTGGTATGAATTTGTTCATAGTTTTCTTGCTTAGTCACTATATCATTTACATCTAACTTCTACCACTTTACAGGTAATTGAAAATGGCATATTCTACACAGTTTCACTGGAGGGCCAGAAAACTGGGTTTTATGCAGATCAACGTGAGAACCGCTGCCTCATACATTCCATCTCAAAGGGTCTGAGGGTACTTGATGTTTGTTGCTACAGTGGTGGTTTTGCTCTAAATGCAGCAGCAGGGGGTGCTGATGATGTCATTGGTAAAATACTTCAAGCTTATAAACAATTTTATGCTAGCGCTCATTCTTGCATCATCTATTTGTAGTAGCTAGCTTTCATGGAGCTAGCATTTCCTGTAAGTTGATTAAAAAATATTCTAGATTATGTTTTTTATGTTACCTAATTAGAAAAAAATTCCTTGAAATATACTAGACATGCTGGATTCTTCTTTTCACACGATAGGAATTCAAAGTTTGAGCTGTGATTTTGATGTTTCAAAGTTTCAACTTTAAGATAGAATTCAAATGATTATAAATTTTACATTTGAGGCTTGTAATGCAGATTTTGGGCTCGAATAAAATTTCTCTATTAAGTTTCAATCTTGTTAGCACAAATTAGATATGTGATTCCTTTGACTATGGTACAGATGTGACTATCTGATTCCTTGGAATCTCTTTGTACTGACATAAGGCTTAATTTTGTTAATTATTTATTTTTGTAAATTCATTTTTATGTTATTTCTTCTATGTAATTTATTATTAGTTAGTTTAGTGCTATTAGTTTTAATCAGAAGGCTATATTGAAGAAATATGATTTTCTGAAAATAAATTAGTTGCTTGCTTATTTTATCATTTTCAAATTCTTACTGAACTTTTTGAATATTTATAATCATTTCATAATCAATTGGGCTTAAAGATCACTATTGCCTATTTTTATTTAAAGATAGGTGCTGAATTGTTTGGTAACTTGTGATATTTTTATTTATAATGCATCATATTAATTGCATTAGAATATCTTAATCCTGCTATGGTTATCCTGAATTGTTTAATAACTTTTTTTGGTTATACTAAAATTTATATTCCATCCCTGTTTGTGCAGGCATTGATTCTTCCTTGCCTGCCTTGGAACTTGCAAAAGAAAATGCTCAATTAAATAATTTTGATCCAGGCAGAGTCTCGTTTTTGAAAGAAGATGCTGTAGAATTTATGAAAAAGGCTGTATCCCAAAATGAAATGTGGGATTTAGTTATTTTGGATCCTCCAAAACTAGCACCTCGACGAAAGGTATTTCTCTTAGATGTAACTTGTAAGTTAATTCTGAGCAATGTGGTAACTAAAGGTCTTTATCTACTTCTACACTATTTAGATTTATCTCTTTATTGATCCAAATTTGATATATTCATATGTTCTTTTTTTTTCTCTTAAAAACAAATGTAAAAGCATTAGCTTAATCCTCATGTTTGCGAGAGTTTCAGTTTCAAATCAGTTAATGGATTATTCCCAGTTAGAGAAATCAGAGTTGTTTTATGGCAAATTTTTACCATTTTTGCTGAATAGGTGGCATTTAATCTGCAAAATATAATTTTACTGAAGTATATTTGTTTTTTATAATTAACTGTTGCACTCTTAACTCTCTTTTTGCTTTATCTAATTGATCCTAAGTAAGTAATGGTATGCTTTTGATGTATTTTAGTGGCACAAATGTCTTGATCAATTGGATCCAACCTTAGCGTTTTTCTCCTGTTACTCGGCATTCTTTCCTTAATGTATTGAACTGTTTATGTTCTCTTCGTTTCTATCAATTTTCAGGTTCTGCAAAGTGCATCTGGCATGTATAGGAGTCTGAATTCGCTAGCAATGCAAATCACTAAAAGAGGTGGTCTTCTCATGACATGTTCTTGTTCTGGAGCTATGACTCAAAGTGGTTTATTTCTACGAACCCTTCAGGTAAGTCATATTTTCAGGAGTTTTTTTGACTGATTATATCTTAAGAAGATGAGGTTTGTATTCCAGGAAACACTTCTGAATAGTTTGTCTGAGTGAATTTAATCTCAAACTGAAAACACACATCTGTATACGTTAGACCTCAAACTTAAGACTTTATGGTTGAACACAAAGCATTGACCCTAGATCAAAATGAGGTGCATAAAAATTTCTTTTCTTTGTGCTCTGTAAATTTCATAATTCCTACTTTGAGTTAAGGTAGAAAAGAGAAACGGGCCTAAATTTAGTGAATGGATTGTCATACATTCAGTATATATCACAAGCTTTCGGGAATTTTTTGTTTCTTTTTCCCATTTTCACAGCACCAACTATATTGTCACCAACTATGTCATAGATTCATTATATCCTCTAACACATGAACTATCTCCACTGAATATCTTCAACCATAAAGCAATGTGCAAAGCTATTAGGAAATACTTGAAGATCTCAAGTAAGCCCTAGCAGTAGAGGCAAAAACAACAAGAAAAATCCACAAATTCAATGGAAAAACAAACAAACAGTAGTTTTTATTGCCGAATTTAAACTAACGGAAGAAAATAACAAAATACAATTGATCCTCAATTCGAGAGGAGGATCGATCTCTCCTAATCCCTAAACGAAGCTAAGGCCCAAGATGCCAAGAACCAAAGACACCAAATCAGCCGCAAATTATCATAACCCTAACCCTAAACATCTCTTTCTATTTAATACATAAATTCAAATACCTAAAAAACAAATTTCAAATACCTAATTCAAAATTTCCCTCCAACCCTAGCCACCTCTTCCTTCCTTAACGGATTTCCTAGTGGGGTCCACTTGACCCTTGGGCAGCAACTCCTAGGGGGGGGGGACATGCTTGGTCCGCCTCCTGTATACATGAGTCTGCCCAATGCCATGGGGCCTGTTCGACTGGTTCAGCAAGAACCGGCCTAAAAAAAGCCCACACTGCAAACGATGGTATTGCATAGTAATGTGCATGCAAAGAGAAGCATGAAATCTAATGAAAAGTAAGTTCATTTTAATCCCAAAACTTATCAAGCATTTTATTTAGTATCTCAACTTATCAAATATAAATCAATTTAATCCTACTATCAACTTTGTTATTTCATTGGACACAAATTGGAAAGAATATTTCATAAGATGATGCGGTGCATCTTATGCTTATGGTGTTCCCTAGGACACCTTATCTAAGTTTGTTAGAATGAGCTTCTAGAATTCTCTTTTTGCTTTATAAATAGGAGGTTTTTGTAATAGGGAGGACATTGAATGAAATATTAGCTCATTTTAAAGCTTTTGAAGCTTGTTTCTCTTCTTCCCTGGATTGGGAGCCAAAAATCCTTCTTGCAGGTCGAATCTTCCGACGATCCACTACATCAGTTGGTATCAGAGCCTGGAGCTTATGAAGATCGATGGACTGCGGAAGAAGGTCGGCTGTCGACGACGATCGAAGCTGCAGAATGAGATTGGCGGTCGACGACGATCGATGCCAAGGAAGGTGGGCTGTCGACGAGGCTCGCAGCCGGATTGCCTTCTATCAAGCCCAATCGAAGGAATCACTCGATCGGGTAGACAAAAACCTTGATCTGATTAGAGAAAACCTTCGGGCAATAAGGAAGATGAGAATGTCTTCGGCAACCATACCGAGGTATTCTTCTTCTTCGCTTTCCTCCTCCGCTCCTCGCAGACGCCATCAGTCCCTCCATTCTCCCACCATCGTTAATGATTACCCTCCGCTTTTACTTCCTCTCCGATGGTATGATCCGCCGCTGGAGTATCCGCCGCTCGAACTCCCGCTCCGGTGGCGTGACCCCCCTCCGTTCCAACATCCTCCGTCTCCTAACTCATCCCGACCACACTGGCAATCGCCTTCAGAACCCTCGCATCCATCTTCACTCTCGCCACCAGTCCGATTCCGACATTCAACCCGATCCCACCGCTGCCACTCCGCCATTGCCGCCCGCACAGACAGAGCTCCCACCCCCACTCCCACTATGCCCTCGCAACCTCGCTCTTGGCGTCAAACCTGATCTCACACGATCCGATTCCGGTTCTGCCTCTGCTTTATCTCTCGACCGACCGGCGGACCTTCCCGTGCTCCAAGCTACCAGACCAAGCCCGCCCATGACTCTCTATGCGCCTGTGACCGATGCCTTCCATCATCCGACTCATCTTCCACATCCCGACCCGACATCGTCCAACGATGACGGCTTCGCTCCGCAAACCCCGGTCCAGACACATCCTACAATCGCTGACGGAATCCTGCAGAGTAGTGCACATCAACAATCCCGGGACACGATCCCTTTCGATCCGATGCCGGACTCGTTGATCCACCTCCAACGTGCTCCACCCGAGGCCGTCGAGCAGGACGGACATGGCGACCACGGACATGGCGATTGCGATCTAGAAACCCATGAAGTAACTTCCGCTACTATTTTCGACTCCGTCGAGGCAACTTCTGCTCAGCTCATAGGGTACTTTATCAACTACAAGGATTGGATCCCTCTGGAGATCGAGAACCGTAGGAAGATAATACGGCTAGACAAGGCCTACTGTGGCCGCACCGGCGAGATCTCATCTGAGATTGGTAAGCTTGAGAACCTCGACACAATCTTGCTGCAGGTGAACGATCTTACCAGAGAGCTTCCATCGGAGCTTGATCAGCTGCAAAGCCTTCAATCGATGGACCTTCCAAAGAACACATTCACGGGACCGGTGGAGATACAACTTAGGAAAAACACTTTTACTGGAAGCATCACTCAGCATCTTGACACGAAGGGCTGGCTCCTGTTCACCAGTGGTCCAGATGATACTAAAAGGTTGCTGAATGAAGGATTTCTTCATTTAAGGAGGAAAGTCATGCATCGAAGTCGGTTCATGAGGAAAAGCTCCATTCTTTCTTCTATTGTGAATCGTGTCAAAAAAGACCTTATTCAGAACCCTTTACATATAATATTCTATGTGGACGTATTGAGCATGACAAGATCAACTTTGGCCTCTCTCAGTAAAGGATTTGCAGAGCTTTCAACAGATCGACAGTTTTTGCAGTTGCGCTCCAAACAGGTTTGGTCGAGGAGGAATACTGGTTTTGGTTATGGATTTCTTCAAGGAACTGAAGCTTTTGCACAGGGTGTAGCTTTTGGTGTGACAGTGGTGTTGACAAAGCCTGTTGAGAATGCTAGACAACATGGGTTTTTAGGACTTGCTCATGGAATTGGACGTGCTTTTCTTGGAGTTGTTGTTCAGCGGCTAAGTGGGGCGTTAGATTTTGTTTCGTTGACAGTAGATGGCATTGGTGCCTGTTGTGTCAAATGCTTAGATATCATTAATAACAAAGCTTATTCACTTCAATGCTCACAAGATGTTCGACGAAATGTCAATAAGGGCTGGGATCTCAAATTTGAACTGTCAGACCCTGCTTACAGAAGCAAGGAAAATGGGAAACTTACATTTTATGGCCCCACTACCACTATTGAGGAGCAAGGAATCAAGGAGCTCGACATGAGGCCTGGCGGTATTTCTTCTCTCCTCCATTTTACTGATCTCAAGGGCAGGGATAAGGAGCTTGTTATGCAGTGGTTAAGAAAGCCATCAATTGAGCATTCTGTAGCTGAATTGTACATAAACATTTTTACTCTATCTATAAGGAGGCATGGACCGAATGGTGGTATGGGAAACACAACTTTATTGCAACAGGTCTATGAAGATGAAATGATAAAGGAATTTAATCTTAAAAAATGGGTTTGTGCATTCAGCAACTTTGAAGAAGAGGAATGGGACAAAACTAAATGGGAGAATGTGCTCGCCTCTCTATCTTGTGGAATTTGGGGAAGGGATTGGTTATGTGCCGAGAACTCATATTCATCAACCAATTGGCAAACTAAAATGCTAGTTCATTTCAAGGACTCCAAAGTTGAACCTCCTCACTTGGATTGGGGAAAACCTCTTCATGTGGTAATTTTAAAGACCGCATTCAAAGTCTTCGATCCGGGAATCTGCCTTCTGCAACTTCTTTGTCAATAATGTGTCTCGACGGAGTCAAGCCTTTTTTTTTGCTAGGGGAGAATGATGCGGTGCATCTTATGCTTATGGTGTTCCCTAGGACACCTTATCTAAGTTTGTTAGAATGAGCTTCTAGAATTCTCTTTTTGCTTTATAAATAGGAGGTTTTTGTAATAGGGAGGACATTGAATGAAATATTAGCTCATTTTAAAGCTTTTGAAGCTTGTTTCTCTTCTTCCCTGGATTGGGAGCCAAAAATCCTTCTTGCAGGTCGAATCTTCCGACGATCCACTACATCATAAGAGCATTGTGAACTTTTTACTATTAGGCTTTCGTTTGGGACAGCTTTCTTATTATTTATTAAAGCTATTTTTTAGTGCAAAAAATATCTTGAATTAGAACTTTTTGTACTAGAAAGTTGCTTTAGAAAAAAATAAAAAAACAGTCTCAAACGAAACCTTAATCTCATCCTTCCATACCACAAACTATCCTTAATCTCATCCTTCCATACCACAAACTATTGAGTGTGACCCCAAAAGCCTAAGATATCCTCAGGAAAAGCTTACCTTCACTAATTCCCATCCAAAGACATGGTGAAGTTAATGGCATGTTCAAATTGATTCAGCTTTAATGTGTTAATGAACTAAATTGAATACTTAGAAAAGTTAAATATTAAAATTGGTGCATATAAAAAGTTTAAAGATCATTTTGAATTTGCACCTACCACTGACTAATGGGACCTTGAAAGTGCCTGTTTTTAGTGGGAATATGTTAGACCAGTCCGCACGGGACCGTCCCAGTGCAACAGAGGCTGAAGATTTCCACCCCTTCGGCTGTCTTTCGGACTGCAAGAGTCAAAGGAACATTTTAGGAAGGATTTTTAGGGTTTTGGGAGGGAAATTTGAATGTATGGACTATTTAGGGATTTCCTTTTGATTTGTATGCATTAAATAGTTTGTTTTCCTAAGGTTATGGCATCTTGAATTTGGCTGAATTTTGGATCTCTTAGGTTTAGGTTTTGGGCTCTAGATCCGTCTAGAGATTTGGGAGAGATTGATCCTCCTCTCGAATAGAGGATCAATTATATCTTGCTGTTTTTCTTTTTCTACTAGTGAATTTCAAGTGTTTTCTCTTAGATTTTTCAATAAAATTACGGGTTTTTGCTGTTTTTCATTGAAGTTGTGGACTGTTTTTGCTATTTTTACCAATAGTGTTGGATTTTACTTAAAATATTCAAGTACTTGCCATCAGAATATTGCCTGCTAATTGTTTCCTGTAAGAAACATGATCAACATAAAGAAGTTCAATGATCCAATAGTAACTTTTAGGCTTTTCAAGCTGCAAGTAATGTGTTAATTGGTACTGGAACTCTCTGAGCTCAGTATTGGATTGCCCCATCCAAGCTTACCAACATTTGTTATTCAGTAAAGCTTATATGTTACCGACTTACTGATTGTATCACAAATATAGCTCATTTTCTTAGTCAGATTATTTTTTATTTTTTATTTTTCATGTTCTGTAAAGTCTATCAAAGACTCAGTTATTTTCTTGAATAACTTGTAATCAGGGAGCTGCAACAATGGCGGGCAGAAAGATAACAGTGCTACGCCATGCAGGAGCAGCTTGTGATCATCCAATCGATCCATCATACCCAGAAGGAGCATACCTCACCAATTACTTGCTGAGAGTACTATGAAAGGTTCCTAACGCATTCCTTAGAGAGAATTTTGTATAAAACTCCCTATAATTCTAGTTTTGTTGATGACATTTATTTTATACAAGGAGAATCACTTTTCCTTCTTTTATAAATTAGAATAATAATTAACATTTTCAATATAAATTATTAAGAAAAAATTATTTTCAGAATTGATAAAAAGTGAATATTCTTCAGATTTATAATAATTATGAGAAAGTTAAAATGATATAAAAAAGGATGGTTAGCAAAGCAAGGTAATAGACAAGTAATTAAGAAGGGGGAAATAGGAATATAAAACAACTAAGTTTAAATTAGGTAAAAAGTTTCAAGAATGATTATAATAAGATAAGAAGGGATAAACTAAAAAATAATTAATATTTCAAGAAAAAAATAAAATGATATTTATTGAAAATAAAATGATTAATAATACATAAAATAATTTGAATATGAATAATGAATGATAGAAAATATTCATTGGAGCTAAAAAATAATCTCATAGGATTAGGAAGATAAAAATAGATTTTAAATTATATGTATAATAAAATTAAAAAGTAATTATAAAATATTAAAAGTGTAACTATTAAAGATAAATTAATTAAAAAATAAATTTAGAATGTTTAAATATATACAATAAATTAATTGATAAAATTGGTGTCATGAATTAAAAAAAAAAAGTAGAATCAAAATCACGTGAATAAAAATTCAAAAATATTTATAAAAAATTAGTTTGACATGAAAAATAAGAACTCATAATGCTAAATAAAAATAGGATAAGGTTAATGATGATAATTTTATAATCAAGTTTAAAATAACTTTTGAAAAGTCAAAATAAGAGAAAAATTTAAACAATAAAAGTTGTTTCCTATTATAAAATATTTTTGTTAGAAAACTATTTTAAAAAGCAATAAGAGAATTGTTTCAAACTAAATCTTAAAGCTTCATTTTAGATAATTTTCTTATTGCTTATTAAAGCAATATTTTAGCACAAAAATTATTCTTAAAGCAACTTTTTAACGTAAAAAATTTAACTTTTATCCTAAAAAATTATTTTAAGAAGCAGAAAGAAAGTCATCCCAAACGAAGCCTAAGTCTTCAGTCAGAGTTTAGGGAGATTTGGTTAAACATTTGCAAGCTCAGTTACTATTTGGAACACCAAAACTGCATCAAAAGCTAGCAGAATATTATCAAAAATAAAATTCATACATTTTTCTGCAGAAAGAATGATAAACTTACAAGAATTCTCAGCTAATTACACATTCACAATATCAAATTGTCTTCAAATATACAGAATCATATAATTTTAAAAATATAGAAATGATATACACAAGAACGAACAAACAGGGCTGGCCACCAGCATATAAATCTACTGAATTCCCGAATTTCTGTTCCATGATAAGAATGAAGGATCTCCAAGTTTCCTGTAAAATTAGGAGGAAATAAAGATAACAGAAATTTTCTTCAGTATACAAGACATAGAAAATGGTTGCAGGACTTACCTAGGCGTTACCAAATATAGAACAGTGAAGGCTGTTGCAAGAAAGAAGCACAATCCACCAACAGAGAGATATGCAATGCCAAGGAAATCATTTTTTCCTCCAAGCCAGGATGTGGTTGAAAGCACAAGTTTTTTCTTACCACCAAAACTGTATGTGTTGTAGTTGTTTTCTAAGTTCACAGTAATGATGTCGTTCTCCTTGAGATCCATCTCTATTCTTCCATACAACTTTCTAAAGGTTGGAAGGGCTGCAGTACGCATCCACACAATGAGATCCTCTTGCTTGCTCAACTGTCAAGAATAGGAATGACAGTTAAAATAATACTACGAATTCAAATCTAGAGTTACAGTAAGGTATCTATGAATTTCATTATAGTTTAGCGCATAGAAAGAAGCTTAGCAATTTGAGATCACTTCAAGAAATTGATTAAATTGGTAATTCCATAGAGCCAGCAAATAATCAAGATTAGTAATAATATGTTAGACCGGTCCACTGGACCAGTCCATTTGGTCCATACAGGACTGACTTGCAAAACAGAGGCAGTATCTCTGTCTTCTGCGGAGATCGGGCAATCCAAAAGCCCAAGCGGAGAGATTTAGGAAAGTTTTTTGAGGGATTTGGGAGGGCAATTTGAATGTAGGGATTGTTTAGAGATTTCCTTTTGAATTGTATGCATTAAATAGTTTGTTTTCTTAGGGTTAGGACATCTGGAATTTGGTTGAAATTTTAGATTTCTTAGATTTAGGTTTTCTTTTGGGCTCTAGCGGCCTCTAGAGATTTGGGAGAGGTCGATCATCCTCTCGAATAGAGGATCAATTGTATCTTGCAATTTTTTTATTTCCCTTTCATCAAATAATACAAATTATCTACGGTTTTCATGATTTTGTGCAGATTTTTTTTGGAGGATTTTCGTTGTTTTCTAAAGATTGATAGGAATTACTTGAGATCTTCAAGTGTTTCCTATCACAATCACAAACCACATGAATCACTTAATATACAAGAACCATCAATTCTGATACTTGATAGAGATTGTGGACCAAATAGGGAGCAAAGTTGAACCTTTCAACCCAAAAACTTAAGTTTATGGGAGAGGGCAAACTAATAGGTGCTTCAAAACCAATATATTTTTCGCTTATAAGATTTTGGACTAAATCCAATACAACTACATGCCATGACACATTAATGGCTCAGGGTCAATTTGATGTTAAACTAGAAGTCTAGAACAGAACTAGTTCACTTTGACACTCTACATACAATATCAATTAAAAATCACATTTCTTACCAAATAATCTAAATAGAACGCCTAACTATCCATAAACTGAAATCCCATGCCGAATTGAAAGCAATCAGCAGTAAGGAAAAACGAACTATAGTTGTTATTGAAGGACAGAATTGCAAAACATAATAAAGCAATGATGGTTATTGGTAATATAATAAGTTAAAAAAGCTTCCTCATTTGCAACAATGATATTATTCTAAGAGAAAAAACGATAGACTCTAAACAGAAAGTTTTGAATCGCTATATATTCTACATAAAACACTAAGAGCATGTTGTAATGCAGTAAAATACGTACAGGTTTCTTAGAATCAAGCTTTCCACCACCTATCAGAGCTCCATTCTGGAAGTTTTTGGGATACACATCAGATCCAAACTTGTGATCCCTGTCACTCTTCCAGGAAATATCCTTCTTGTTCACAATCAATGATTCACCATTGCCATGGGTGAAGCTGTATGTATCATTGAACAAACTCCATGCTATAAGCCCACAAGGAACAATAGGAGTTCCATCTACAGTGGTTTTTTCCGGGTCACAACCACTTGTCTCATAAGCTTTGCTAGCATCCCTCAACTGCTTATCATTTCGGCTCTTTACATACCTGAATTTTATTAGCAATTAAAGATGAGAATAATTTCTTCCAAAATCAAACTACTCATTTCACTTTTCATACACTTACATCTCTAAGGCTTCGTTTGGTTATCCGACACTTTTGTAAATGGTAGTTTTAAGAAACATCGGTTCAGAGAAATGAGTTTTCTAATGGAGAAGCACATATAAAAAGATTTCTTAAAACCACAGAAAAATGAAAAAAAAATGGTGTTATTGAGAACGTGGTTTGAGGAACCAAATAATAAATTTACGTTTTTAAAAAAGAATAAGCACCAAAAACGCCTAATCAAACTAAGCCTAAAAGTGATATCATTGTATGGAAAAATGAAATGTCATGGACCTAAAATTTTAAAGATTCTAACCTACCAGCTTAAATACATATGGCACAGCGATCCAAACTAGCACAAAAAGTGCTTAATAAGCACCAAAGATCTGTGTATATAAACTATGCTCGAAATATGACCAACAAATGATTACTTCCATTTAAATACCAAAAACAAGGTCTTTGTGCATACCTCCTGTGATTCTGATAGAAGTTATCAAGCTGATAGTACACATATATGGGCTTGTCCATGTCCTTGGGTACCTGCAAGAGGGAAGACTGGTATTATGCTTTGTAATTCTATCAGTGAAAGAAACTCCCATGGAAGAAGATTATTGGTTTACAACCTTGGAAGAAAACTATTGCTGTAAGGAAAGGCTCTGAGTTTCATCTACAAAACCCCATTTCCAATAAGAAAACCACCACTCAATGAAATAATAAAACTTCTTCTCAAAGGTAAGTGCAGCAAATAAATGTGCTATTTTGCATTTGCTGTTCCTTTCCTTACTGATCCTAATAATTTAAAGCCCAATGAATTAACTAAAAAAAAAAAAATTATTGTATCATTACCATAAAACATCAAAGGGTATAATTATTATCTCTTATTTTGCACATTGTAATTTTCTTTTAAAATCAACAATAATTTCTAGGAAGGCACTTTGCAAAGCCTACCTTGAGCACCCGAGCACAAGCTTTGCTGATGGCTGGATTCTGAATGTACCCAACCTTATCATTAATCATGCTGGGTGGAACGCAGGCAGTTTCATACCGATCAACAATTTCAACAACCTAAAAGTGGGAAATTTTGTCAGGAAAACATAAAAATCTGGTCAAAGATCCATAGAAAATAATCCATTATTACATCGTTGGAAGCAAGCAGCGAAGCTAGGCCAATAGGAATGAAGATTATGCCAACCAAAGTGAACAATGAGATAACCTGCAAAAGATAGGAGGTGCTGAATCAGAAATAATTCGTAGCTTGCTGTAAGAAATTTCAGGCTTGTGCGAAACGCACCCATAGTGGGGTGAGAATCGGCTTGCAGGCTGGAAGCTCCTGCTGAGTAAACCTCGAATCTGAAACGGAGAGCACAAAATAACGTTATATCAATTCAAAATTTATTGTTGGTGATAAACCTAACAGATGAAAAGCGTTGTATGAAGAAAGAAACCAAAAGAAATCGAACGAAAAAACATACATTTGGGTCTCTTGGAATTCCTCCGGTCTCCTGATCCCGAACTCGACCCCGCCGCAGAAGCGCTGACATCGTCCATCATCGTAAGTACTGAACTACTGGCGGAAAGAAAAGCTTTGTATCTCCCTTTCTATAAATGTCTCTTCCCTGCTATCTCCCCTTTCTCGCCTCCTTACCTATATAGCTCTCTCTCCCGGAGACAAAGAGGAGCGCGAAGCGATCGAGAGAGGCGACCGCGGAAGAGGGAAAACCGTTAGCACCGATGACAAGCTGACCCTCACCGCGCAGACGCGCTTTTAAGAACGCGAGTCCGGTCCAGTTCCTCTAGAATCCGGAGCAGGATTTAATTCAAATAAAATTTGAAAAATTCCGTAAATTCAGATTTAAGTATTTAACAAATCTTGAGAGAATTAAGATTTAATATTATTTGCCTATTTATTTTAATACTTAATCTTTATTCAACAAGTCTCATCAATATTGATAATTTAGAATTAGTTCAAATTAATTTATTTTGTAGCGAGTTTCAATATATAGTTTATGAATATAAGTAGGAGAAAATTATATGAGATAACTTTTCAAGTATATTTTTTTAAATAATAAATAATTGTAATATTTTTCCATGACATTTGCTATGAGGCGTATATAATCAAATTATCCGTTGATATAATAAGTTTGAAGAACTTTAACTCATAATATTGCATATAATGTTAGTTTGTGTGGAATTTTCTTGTGTCGATCAATCAGATTATATTGTTGACTCAATCCTCAATTTTGTTAGTTGAGCTTGTCAGGGCGTTATAGGGGACGCAACGCTCCCCTACTTAGGGTACGAGGGCCTTGGCCCAAGGAAATTTTTCCGTACAGCCGTAGAGCATTGTGGCGCTGTCATTAAAGCGTTGTAGCTATATATACTTGTACATTCTAGCGTCTTAGGATGCAGCAATGCATGACTATAATCTTAACATAAAGATAGAGAGCGGAGCACAGTGGAGCTGCAAAGCCAATTCTCCAAATTTAATAAAAAAATTAAATTACAAATTCATCCACACCAAACCTCTTGATTAGTAAAACTCCCAACAAACAAATCAACATTGGTTGCATTAATCACTAAACTATTGCTCTATTCTTTTTCTTTTTCTTTTTCATCAATCTATTATTCTTGGAACAAAAGCATATAAAAACCCATTGATAAAAATAAATATAAAATTTGATAAAAATAATCAATCTAATTTTATACAAGAAAGTTCTATCATGAAGACAACAGTTAATAAAAAAAATAAAGAACAATGATATAATATTTATAAATTATTTTATTTGTTGAAAAGCTATGAAAGAGAACTAAATGAAAAGGGTAAGTGGACATTTAAGAGAAAAGATATGCCTCAGTTTGGGACGGCTTTTTTATTGCTTTCTAAAACGGAGTTTTAGTACATTTTTTTTTTATTTTTTAACTAAAACTCCGTTTTAGAAAGCAATAAAAAAGCTGTCCCAAACGAAGCCTAAATATTGACTAGCATTAGAACTCTAGAAGTGGTGGACAAGTAACTGAAAATCTATAATTAAGAAAGGATTCCATTAATCATCATCATCATATCTTTCTTTTTTTTTCTTTGTGTATTGTGCAAACAAAAAAATAATCAAAGCCAAGAAAACAAATGCTACAAGTGAAACAATCTCTGAAATAAATGTAAACTCAAAACAATAGAAGAATTTTTTTGAAAATAAGAGCTTAGAGTATGATACATTGATAATTTTATCTACCATATTTAAGTTATTCAAAACAATAAGGTCATCAATGAGGACATAATAATATCAAGAATTAGGCTTCATTTGGGACGGCTTTATTATGCTTCTTAAAACAGCTTTCTAAATTTTTGTACTAAAAAGCTGTGTTAAGAAACAGTAAGAAAACCGTCCCAAACGAAGCCTTGAGACGGTTTTCTTCATGCTTCTTAAAGCAACTTTTAATAAAAAAAAATTAATTTTTTAATAAAAAGTTACTTTAGGAAGTATGAAAAAAACCGTCCCAAACAAAACCTTAATCTGCACAGAAAGTCCACAGCTAATATCAAAAAAGTGACGGATCAAACATTGAAAATAAAAAATAAAACCAATAAAATGGTCAATCAAAGCTTCATTGATGTATGCTGATCAAGATTAATCCTAGCTCAAGCAAGATTCTATGATTGTAGATTCACAGTAAATAAATAAGCTTGCCTACATCGACAGGCAACAGTCTACCTCAATGATTTGTCTAAGTAAGACAATACCAAGGAGCCAAAGAACTCCATCTCTCTAAAATAATAATAATTAAAAAAAAAAAGCTTAACTGTGCTTTAACTCCTCACTGAACTGTGATTTTTTTTAATCCAGAATACCTTCACCTGTCGCGTCTATTGTCGTTTGGGACAGCTTTCTTATTAATTCTTAAAACAGCTTTTTCGTAAAAAAATTAAAAATTTTGTAATAAAAAAACTGCTTTAAAAAACAGTAAGAAAACCGTCCCAAACGAAACCTTAATCTTCTTAGCAGAATATATTGCTGAGAGAATTTTCTGGTTCTGATATCAACAACAAAGAGCAGGAGGCTTCATTTTTTTTTCAAAACGGATACTATCTTTAAGCCTGGTCTCTCAGTTAAATAAAAGGAGCCTCTTCAAATTCCTCAAGGGATGGATTGCCTCAAAACCAAGCAAATGGCATGAGATGCACCAACTGAGACTGAAAGCACTTGATGGGAACCCAATCGCTCTTCATCCATAAGGAATTTCACTTGGACAGGTAATGGCTGAACGTCAGGAAGCCCAGGAACTCCCAGCTGACTGTCTTTTGCATTTCCCCACATGTATAACACTCCCTTATCTGATATGTTGCCAACAGTGTAACAATAAGATGGAGACTAATAGATCCGGCTTATTAATCATGAAATATTAACAGTATATTGAACAAAGAACAAAATAAAATTATCATAGCACAGAAGGAAGTCAAACAATCTCCTGTTCTCATTTGAATCACAAATGTAGTAATACAGCATGCATGGTATCGCTATGACTAAAAGCATAACATACAAAACGGTCAAAATATATTCGTTCATTATATGTCAACATAATATAGTAGTGTCGTGAATTAATTAAGATATTGAATACTACTTTGAGGCATGATATTAAAGATCCTTATGAATTCTATATTAGAACCTAGTTTTGGCTCTATGGTGGCCCATCGCAAACAATAAGTATATACTTGTAGGAAGAGCTAATTAGGAGTTAATGGAAAAACCTAAATCCTTCTTTCTAAATTTGTTGGGGATGCTTTCAAGACATTCATACATGGAGTAGTGACCGAATGCAAATTATCGAAGCCCCGCATTGGGTACTTATACCCACACCCACCAATGTACTCACCCATATATGAGTACACCCATGACCTCGTGGGTGAGTATGGGTGAATACTCAAGATCGGGAGCTAAACAGATTTACATTGCTAATCACCATATGTCATATATTACCGCAATCCTCCCAATCATAGCAAAGGGCAACAAGCTTCAAGGCTATTAATCCGTTGTGGACTGCATTCAAAAAGCGTGGAAAGTGGATGGGTATGGGTGGATACGTCATCCAAGAAGTCACCATGGGTGGGCGAAGCCCGCTCGCGCAGAGCATGGGTACCCAATGGATATCCAACCAGGACCCCATATAAGACTTTGCAAATTACAAAGCATGAATATAATTTTCCGTCGGTTTCTAATATAATACAAGAAAAACATAAATTCAAGCATAAACAAAGTCAGTAGTAATGTTCCATAATAGCTTTTGCTTGTTAATTTTGAACTCAAATTGAATATCATGCAACTAACACAGTAGTGGCTCACACCGAGTAACTCTAAAGAATAATCCTTACCGGTAACAGCAGCTGAAGATGAACCACCACATGCAATATACGTAATATGTTCCTGAGCCAATGCCTCAATGACGGTTGGGACCTTCTGGATCTGAATGGAACTATGACCCAATTGACCATGACCTCCATGGCCCCAAGAAAACACTTCACCTTTATCTAAAAGCACATAGCATAATTATACTCCGTTAGGGAAAATTTGTAAAAGAGATCAAACATTATTTTATTCTTAAGGTCAATAATTTGCTATCAACGAAACAAAAACTAAATCCAGCCCAAACCATACCAACAATGCCTCAGTTACAACTTCGGACTTCCTAATTAATGGATTCATTTTTGGGGATATTTTGGTGAATGCGTCAACATCAGTTAATATCATCATCACCAATAAGTTTACCCCAAGTGAATATTAGATAATTGGGAGATTTACATACATATCATCCTATACTACTCTATTTACATATTTAACACCTAAAATTTTAATATTACATACATATCACCCATAGTTCATTTTCATATCAAATATGAGTGATAGAAATGAAATATATGAGTGGTAGGAAAAAATATAAGTGGTATATTTAATACTAAAATAATAAGAGTGGTAGGTATATAATATTAAAATTTTGAGTGTTAGATAATTATGTACGAGTGACAGGATAAAGGAGCTACAATTTTAGAGATGACACATGCACGCATAATGTATTACCGAAGCCCAAAACCTTGACAGAGAAGTTTTCTCGACTAAACTTCAATGATCTAGGATATTGAATGATCTCAGGATATTGAACGGTGGAATTCATTAGCAGTTCTTGAAGTAATTAAAAAGAAAATTGAGTCTACAAGAATTTCCTTTATAATAAAGGGCTTGTAATGTAGATGTAATGGGCAGATTAATAAGATGTTTGGTTGGGGGGGGGGGGGAGGGTGGGGGGGGGGGGGGGGGGGGGGGGGGGGGGGGGTGCGAGATGAGACCTAGCTAACCGGTTCAGCAAACACCGAACCAGGGAGAGGGAGGTGTCGGCCCCCTTTGTGGGGCCCAACTAAGTAATAATTTATTATGTTGGGAGGAGGAATAGAGAGGGGTTTTTTTTTTTTGAATTCAAATTGAAGAGCGAATTAATTAAGGAAAAAGGATCTTTTTTGGGGGAATTAGAGAGAGCTTATTTAGAGCTAGTTATGTTGCTTATCTTCATTATATATATTTTGATTTTCTACTGTAGTTCTTTTCTTGGAGACTCCTAGCCGCATATAGACTGTTTGGGAGATCTGATTAATTGTAGCTCACATGTATCTTGTTCTTTTTGCTTTGAAGGATAATCCAAAACCAGCCATTGCTTCAAGTAATCCAGCATATTTCTACTATTTCTTCGCTGATTTTACTTTAAATGCATATCAAATTGGTATCAGAGCGAGGTAAATGACAACAAAGAAGATGTATGCATTGGAAGGTGAGATGGAACAACTTAAGGCCAGAATGGAGGAGAAATAAAGTGGAATGGAGGGGAAGTTCTCAACTATGGAAGGAAAGCTCTCATCTATAGAGAACCGCTTCAAGAACTTGGATGATATGATGAAAAAGATGATCCAAATGCAGTCAAAAGCTTCACAGACAATTCCTAGGGTCGAACCAAACATAAAGGAAATTCAAGAGGACGATGATGAAGTGGAGAGTGTTTTCGTCATAGACCACCATGGGGGGCTCTGATGGGAGATGGATTAGGGCATTTCAAAGAAAGGACAACAAGAAGGGGGGAGGCCAAACGCTTTGGGAAAACACCAAGACATGGGGGGAGGTGGATCATAGGAGGCTATGGTTGGGCCGAGCCATGGGGTCCAAATCAGCCAAGTGAGGAAGGGAGAGAATTGCACCATCACTACATGGGAGGAACTAATGGAGTGAGGAACCATTGGGGTATGGGTGTGAGATCAAGAAAGTTAAAAATGCTGATTTTTTAAGGCGAAATGCTTAAGGATGGGTGTATTGGTTGGAGCGTTACTTTACTATCAATTGAATGATGAAAGAAGAAAAGCTCATGACGTCGGGGCTATGTTTGGAGGGCAAAGCCTTAGCTTGATTTCAATGGAGGGAGGCAAGGCATCCAATATATTCATGGGGAGAATTTAAGGAGTGTTTATAGGAACATTTCTAAGCCATTCAGGAAGGAGACCTCAATGAGCAGTTTTATGCCTTAACTTAGGAGTGGACAGTCAGGGAGTATTGGGAGAAATTTGAGCAACTATCGAGTAGGCTAAGGGGAATTTCTGAAGAATGGTTGGAAGTGAATTTCAAGAAGAAATAGAAGGAAGACATACGAGCAAAGCTCAAGGTATTGAGGCCTATGGGGTTGAGGGAGATGATGGAGCTAGCACAAAGGGTGGAAGAGAAACATTAAAGAAAAAAAGCCAACCAGAGCAGCATCATGGGAGGGGCTTAGAGGAATACCTCCACGACCCTAGCATCGAGGACTCAAACTATCATTTCAGAGGAAGGTGTTAAAGGAGAAGAGCATTGGAGTTCATCCTAGAGGCAATTTCAAGCACCTTATAGAAGTGGAGGTAAAAGACAAGAGGGAAAAAGGGCTATGCTTAAAGTGTGATGAGAGGTTTACACCAGGACATAAGTGAATTAATCGAGCCCTTCAAGTTATGATGGTCTTTGAAGGCGAAGCGAAGAGCGAGGACAAGCTGGAGGATGTCATGAAGAAATGCAGCAGTTACATTTAGATGTGACTGAAGTGTCCTTGACCTCTGTGATCGGATTTACTACAAATCATACCATGAAAGTGAGAGGGAAAATCGGGGGAGCAACCAGTGGTAGTTTTGATGGACAGTGGGGCTACACATAACTTTATCTTGAATCAGGTCGTGGACCGATTGAGGTTGAAATTGGAGAGGATTGAAGGATGTGGGGTGATAATGCAGACGGGTACGATAGAGAGATGGGGGATATGTAAAGGGGTGGAGATGACCCTACGGGACATTCAGGTGGTGGAAGATTTCCTTCCCTTGGACTTGGAAAGTATGTATGTGATTTTGGGGATGAAGTAGCTATAGACCATGAGGGATATGAAAGTGAACCGAAAATCTTTGACCATGGAGATCCAGTTAGAGGGGAAGAAGGTAGTGCTTTGAGGGGATGCTAGCATATGCAAAACCATGGTATCACTTAACATCATGCTTAGGATCCATGGTGCAAGCCTGGGGTAATTGGTGGAGTTACATAGCATACAAAGGGGTCTAGGAATAGGCGGCAAGAGAAATTCCAATGAGGGTTCAGCATATTCTACAATAATATCATGACGTATTTCAGCCATCTGTCGGGTTACCACCACCACAAGAGCACAAGCACGCCATCAACCTAAGAGGGCACCTCTCCTATAAGTGTCAGATCATACCGTTACCCCTGAATTCAGAAAGATGATATAGAGAGGCTGATCAAGGAGATGATGGAAGCAAGGATCATTAGGCCTATTGTGAGTCCTTTTTCCAGTCCAATTATGTCGGTAAAGAAGAAGGATGACAACTAGAGGATCTGTGTGGGTTACAGGTCTCTAAACAAGGAAACATTGCTAGATAAGTTTCTCGTTCCAGTGATTGATGAACTCTTGGATGAGTTATTTGGAGCAGTGATCTTCTCCAAGATTGATTTGAAGTCGGGATATCATTAAATAAGAATGAAGGTAGCTGATGTGCACAAGAAGGCCTTTAGGACACATATGTTTTATTTAAAGTAAACAAAAAAGGGCACTACGAGTTCTTGGTGATATCCTTTGGGCTCACCAATGCCCCTTCCACCTTCCAGTCCTTTGGCCATTCAGAAGTTGTGACCCTATATGTTGGGGAAACATTTCATAATCAGGACAAATCAGAGGAGTCTGAAGTATTTTGTTGGAATAGCAGATGGTCACTGAGGAGCATCATATATGGCTATCCAAGTTGCTTGATATGATTGTGAGATCCAATACCGACCGAGCTTAGAGAACAAAGCAGCGGACGCCTTTTCCAGGAGTGTGGAGGAACCCCAATTGGCAGTCTTGTCAGTACCAATGATCTTAGATTGAGAAGCATTGAGGCAGGAGAGAGAGCAAAATGAAGGGCTGGGGAAGATCAGAGAAGAGTTGTTGAAGGACCCGGACAATCATATAGGTTATGCTCTAAGGGGGGAATAGATACTCTACTAGAGGAGGTTTGTGCTACCACGAACCTAATGACACATTCCCAAGCTACTGCAAGAGTTTCATGACAGTGCTTAGGAGTACAGAAGACATGCAGCAGATTATCAGCTGAGTTATATTATATTGAGTGTCGGGATGTGAAAGATATGGTAGCAAGGTGTGATGTGCTCCAGAGGCATAAGTATCTGACTATGGCACTGGGAGGTTACTACAACCCTTAGCTTTACGTGAGAAGGTATGGGAGGAGGTGAAGATGTTCTTCATTAAGGGTTTGCCATGGTCGGAGGGGTATTCTGTGATACTGGTGGTGGTAGATCGACTAACAAGTATGCCAATTTTATTATGCTGAAGCATCCCTACACTGTTATATTAATTGCCATAGTCTTTATCTGAGAGATAGTGCGCTTACATGCCATTCCAAAATATATAGTATTCCAAAAGGAGTTTCTCAACCACTTTTGGAGGGTGTTATTCAAGATGCAAGGGATGATCCTAAAAAGGAGCACGACATATCACCTATAGACAAATAACCAAATGGAAGTGGTCAACAGGAGCATAGAGACATACTAGAGTTGTTTTGTATCTAACACACCAAAACTATGGGCCAAATGGTTATCATGGGCAGAGTGTTGGTACAATACATCTTTCCACACAGCCGCACGAACTACACCTTTCAAGATTTTGTATGGGAGAGACCCACCTCATCTGATACACTACGGGCAGAACATTACACCAGTATCCAATGTAGATCAGTGATTGAAAGAGAGGGATAGGATATTAGAAGAATTCAAAGGACATCTACTGAGAGCTCAATAACTTATGAACAAAAAGCTAGATGAACACAGACAGGAAGTGCAATTCAAACCTGGGGACATAGTTTATTTGAAACTGAGACCATACCGGCAGAAGACACTAGCCAAGAGGAAGAATAAGAAGTTATCTCTACATTACTTCGGGCCTTATGAGGTGACAGAGCGCATTGGGGCAATAGCTTATTGTCTAAAGTTAACCAAAATCATCTTTGATACACCCAGTATTCCATGTATCACAATTGAGGCATGCTATCGGAGATCACACACCCTCACCCTCACTATTTGCGACACTGACTGAGGACATGGAAATGATTATGGAACCCATGGAGGTTGTGGGGTTACGATCAAGGATGATAAGAGCAAAGGAAGTCCTAGAGCGTTGGAAGGACCTACCGTATTATGAAGCTACATGGGAGTTGTATGAGGTGATCAAGAAGCAATTTCCATCATTCCCCAATAGGGACCAGTCCAGCAGAAACCGAAATAGGGAGAGGGGGTTTTGGTTTGTGGGGCCTAACAAAGCAATAATTTATTATAATAGGAGGATGAATGAGTACAGAAAGATTTTCTATTTGAATTCAAATATGAGAGGGGATTAATTAAGGAGGGTCATTTTGGGGGGAATTAGGGAGAGCTTATTTAGGGCTAGTTATGTTGCTTATTTTCATTTCGTATGTTTTGATTTTCTGATGTAATTTTTTTATTGGAGGCTCCTAGTAACGTCTAGGTTCTTTAGGAGAGCCAATCTACATCTCTAATTGTAGATCACTTGTATCTTGTTCTTTTTTGCTTGAGGGATAATCCAAAATCAGCCATTGCTTCAAGTAATCCTGTACATTTCTATTATTTCGTTGCTGATTTTACTTCCCAGGCATATCATTAATTTACTTTATTCAAATTTATGATGCCACCAAATCTAATTTTGATTGCTGAAGGACAAATTAAACGGATACCGGTTTTGCTGGTTTTGAGCAAAAAAAAGGCCAGTTGACTGCCTTTGATATGTCGGAAATCAATATTAGCATGATCCCCTGTTTTTGGAAACAAATTCGATGGATCCATGTCCATGAAATAGCTTGAGCAAAATTTGCAAGGCACACTAATGATTTTGTAGGAGAGGTACTCGTGGCATCTTGTACATGACAGTTTTAGGTTATATCAATGGATAATTATTGGTTGGATAGACCAACTTTAAAAACAACAGTTATTGTTTGGCAGGGCCAAGACTTCTTCTAACAGCTTATTATGGCTTCCTGTGCAGTAGAACATATTGAACTCCAATACTAAGGGAAAATTTGAACTCACTAATGAATCGGGAAAAAAGAATTGTATGAACAGCTATCAGAAAACAAAACTGCATCTTAAAATGACAGTGTAGAATGCTGCAGAAAAGTATACGAGTATGTTTAAGGCTAATATACTTCTTTCGGAGATAAGGGTAGTTAAATATAAAGATACCACACAACTGAATGGTTAGAAAAAAAACTGCTCATTAAATATACCAGTTAATGCTAGAGTATGATACCCCCCACTAGCAATCTGAACTATACGAGTATCTTGAAGGCTAGGTATCGGCTTTGGTCTCCAATCATCAGCACTGTCACCCCTTCCCAGTTCATAATTTGAATTTGCTGCAACAGAAGCATCATCTCAACTAATCAATCAGAAGAGTAGACACGAAGAGATAAAATATTCAACGGAATGAACAAATCATGCCAAGTGCCAACTACGGATTCATTTGGGACGGCTTTTTTATTGCTTCTTTTTTCTAGTAAAAAAAATAATTTTTGTACTAAGAAGAGGCTTTAAGAAGCAGAAAGAAAGCCGTCACAAATAAAGTCTACAAGAGAGCTTGAATAGAAAGTAGCTGCTCATGTTTCCAGAGGGTTAATAAACATTAAAGAGGCCAACCATACAACCTACTTCATAATAAAAGATCAATAAGAAACAAGATTGGTGTAGACAGTCTCAAATTAAGGGTAAGATACAGAAAACAATACAACAATCACACAAATTGTTGCTGCTAAATAGATAAATCCTAATATTATAGTAGAATTGCAGAGCCCACGATGCAAGTAATGATATCAGAAGAAGCCCGGGACACAAATACCAACAAAGAAAGAGGGTTGCATTCAAAACAACAAAAAATAACAGACATCGAAAAATAGCTGTGAAAAGAAGGATTGTAGGAGCCAAGGAATCCCAGAAAATCCAAATAGAGGAAGGATCTCAGGACAAAATTTCTTGAGAAATTCGCAATAAGGCAGATAATATATCCAAAATAAAGAATCAACCTAGGCAGCTACTATTAGAGGCAAAGAAAACAGGGTGAAGTAGATCGAGTATTGGCATCAAAAGAAAGCTGCAACTAAATTAATTTCTACAAAATATGCATTCATAAAACTCAATAATCCCCTAACCTCCCCAACTCCATAGCTGACCATCTGCGGTTAATGCCATAGTGAAAAATCCACCACAACTAACTGCTGCTACAGGCACAGGTAATGCATTTACTCTGGAAGGAGTGGCAAAAGACCCTCCTTCACCCGGACCTCCGCCACTACCAAGGCCCAATCTACCATCGCCTTGATCTCGACCCCAGGTATAAAGTTCACCTGTTGTGCATACATCATGTTAAATAATGAATTTCAAATTTTAAAGAGATTAGCATACAAACAAGAAGTTAGATAAAAGAGATCAGTCAAACAAAAATGAAACCATATTTCATAAGAATTAATCCTTACGATGGTAGTACAGGATTTTCTTTGAATAAAAACAAGTTATGTGCTTCATTAGGCATTGCAGAGTGCTTCTTAATGCAAGGAAATATTTTGCAAAACAATGAAACTTCTACTTTTAATGCTTCTTTCTACAATCTTAAACTTTCTATCAATTTGGTTATATTTGCTATTCATTCATTAAATGCAGTTTTATTCATCAAATGCAAGATACTACAGAAAAGAAAGATGCACAACCCCATGCACTAGGCAATTTCAGTAGTAAGTTCTAGGCTTCCAGCAAAACAAGAAAAGGTCTTGAAAGAAGCTTTAAATAAATAACAGAGGTTGCATTTGGCCATCTGGAGAATTGAATAGTAACAACTCATAGGCTAGCCAAACATTATTAGTTTCCAGCCTCTGATTACCTTGAGCCCTCAAGAGATTTGACATATTCCAAATTGATATGACTAATCTGGGTCTCTTATGCTATGTAAATGCTCTAGATAGGTTCCCGTCATTTTCAAAAATGCTCAAATTCTTTGTTTATGCCTGCAGAGTTGCAAAGTACAATGGAGAGACTAACTGGTGACCCTTAAGGTTCCATCTGGGTCCGTTTTAATTTCTGAAGTTTAAATGATTTTTTTTTCGTTGGTATTTTCTTCTCTGCAAAAAGTTTCCAAGCATCTGAATGCATGTGCAACATTCCCTTAGGGTGCACATTCCCTTAGATTTGCACCGTCGGCCCAACCCTAAGTGTGCCTCTTAGTGGTTAATAAAAATTTCCAACACCGAAAAATATTATGGATGGAACTAACTTCTTAAAAAGAGGTGTATAACAAATTTTCCTTAGTTTACAGCCAGCAGGAAATTAAATGATTGAGCCAATCACCAATGAATGAGATTCTAGAAAATTACATGTGAGTTGAATTTTTGAAACAAGTTGGGCATAAGTGCAAGCTCATGAACAATTGCAAAACTCGGCTTCTTGTTCGTGGTATTCTTTTGTAGCATAATTATGATGGTTGTTCATTTTGACAATGTCATTGCATTTGGCTATTTGGTTTTTGTTAGACCGGTCCAGCCAGTCCATACAGGATCGGCTCGTGGAGACACATGCGGAACTCACCCACTCCACTGCATGCCGCTCAAACTGTTAGACCGGTCCAGCAGTCAGAATAGGAAGGTTTTTGGAGGGATGTAAGAGGAAAATTTGAATGTAGAGACTGTTTAGAGTTTTTTTTGGGTTGTATGCATTAAATAGCTTGTTTTCTAGGGTTAGAGCATCTTGAATTTGGCTAAAATTTGAGATCTCTCTTAGGTTTTGTTTGGGCTCTAGTAGCTTCGAGACAATTGGAAGAGATAGATTCTCCTCTCGTATAGAGGATCAATTGTATCTTGGTATTTTCCGTTTCCCTTTCATCAAATAATACAAATTATCTACTGTTTCCCTGGTTTTGTGTGGATTTTTGTGGAGAATTCTCGCTATTTTCCGAAGATTGATGGGAATTACTTGAGATCCACAAGTGTTTCCTATCGGTTTCCTTTTGTTCTCGGGTATAGCACTGTAATAAGGACTGGTATTAATTGCAGTGTTAGAAATGGGATTCCAAAGTTAGAAACTTACCATAGCGTTGAAAGTTGAAACTAAGACTGAAAACTTGCTACTATTGCAGGAATCCAAGTGTACTGACTTGAAGATTTGAAAAAGTTTTTGATTTTGGGTTTTTTGAATTAAGAATATGGCCTCTAAGAAATGCAAAATTCATTGAAAGGGTTAAGTACACCTGCAAGCAAACAAGTATAGTTGATGTACAATTTGATACTCATTCAAATAAGACACATTCAATCATTTCTATTTGTTTATTTATGCAATTAAATAAGTTCAAACAAAAATTTAAAAGCTCTTCATATAAATGAACAAATTTAAACATTGACATGCTTGTTCCTTTATATTTGTGAACATAATTATTTGATATTTAACAAGTACAACAACAACAACAACAACAAGCCTTTGTCCCATTACATGGGGTCAGCTACATGAATCCTTTTTCGCCATAGTGTCCGGTTAAAAGTCAAATTCTCATTTAAATCTAATAAAGAAAGCTCATTTGTAATATTTTCTAACCAAGTCTTTTTAGGTCTACCTCTATCTTTCTTAACATAAGTCAAATCTAATACCTCAATTTTTTAAATTTTTGTTCAAATTTATTTAATTATATAAATAAACAAATATTGTATAAATACACATCAAAGTATTCTTCAATTATTCTTCAAATAATTATTTGCATAGCCCTACATATACTAAATAGTTTCATCAGTTAGAATCTAAGATGCCAAATTATAGTCTTAGAGCAAAGTCACTCATCAACCTAAGCATCCTCAGCTCTACAACTTAATATTATGATCATATTTTAATAGCCAATATTATGCCCCTTAAAGCATTGCAGGTTTCACCACCATTTTATAGAATTTTTCCTTAAGCTTGATTGGTAATTGTCTATCACAAAACAAGCTCGATGAATTCCTCCACTCCAACCATCCAACTTTAATTCTACTAATAATAACCATATCTATTTCACCATCACTTTGAACAATATACCCAAGATATCTAAAATGTGTACTCTTACTAATGACTTGATCGCCCAAAGTCACAACCCCCACTAGATTTATTACTACCAAAATTACATTCCACATATTCAGTTTTACATTTACTCAAATGAAAATAATTAAACTTTAAGGTTAACCTCCCTAATTAAAACTGACCTTCAACTCCCTATCTAGTCTTATCAATAAGAAGAATATCATCAATAAAAAGCTTACACTAGGGTATATTTTCTTGCGAATGTTTAGTAAGAACATTCATGACTAAAACAAAAAGATATGGGCTTAAGGCTGATCATTCAAGTATTCCTACTGAAGTAGGAAAATATTTGGTTAAACTGCATTGTGTTTGAACGTAAGTAACAACTTCTACATACATATCCTTAATGACTTGAACATAAGTATTATTAACTCCTTTATTTTCTAAAACTCTCCATAGCACTTCTTTTAGAACTATCATATGCTTTCTCTAAATCAATAAATATCATATGTAGATCCTCTATATTGTCTCTATACTTATCCATCAAACCTCCCAGTAAATCTATAGCTTCCATAGTAGACCTATTCGAAATAAATTCAAATTTATTTTGAGAAACACTAGTAATTACAAAATAGCGAGGCAAGTGAGATATTTACTGAATGTGGCTCGAGCCTTCTCTCATTTTTTTTTTATTTCTTCATTTCTACTCATAATTGTTTCCCGTATTTTTGTTCTCTAATATGGGAGGATAAATTAATGGGAGAGACGTTGCCGTTTCTTCGCAATAGTTACTGGTTTCTAAGACACAACAAGAGCTAGCATCTCTAATGAGAATGGCTTTATTGTCTCTCTACCTACAAAAGTTCACATTCATTTTATAGCATAAATCAAGAGTGTAGAACTGGGTAGCCGATGCACTCAACAGGTGTTCCACCCTTCTCACTTGGCTACAAACTATAATCAATGGTCTCGAGTGTTTCAAAGACGTGTATGCATCGAACAGAGAGTTTCATAGCATTTGGCATGCTTGTGCAGCGCTTGAAAACTCCATCTATCATGGGTGTTTATTTAAAAATAATTTTCTCTACATTCCTGTATCATCCCGGCGTCATCACTTAATTAAAGAAATCTATTGTAAAGGACTTACGACTGTTGAACAATTGCAATTTTTTTTTTTGCCTCATTTATGCAGGGATGTGTCTCGTTTCATCAAGTGATGTTCAGTTTGCCAACAATACAATGGTTGTGGACAGAATATGGGACTATATATATACACCTCTTTCGATTCCACAGACGAATTGGGAGGATCTAAGTCTTCACTTTGTTCTTGGACTTCCTCGGATCAAACTTGGCTTGGTTTGGTGGACATTTATATATTTTTAAAAATATCACATTTTATCTCTTGTAAGAAAACTTTCGATGCTCTTCATATTGCTCATTTATTTTTTTATGAAATTGTTCGTCTCAATGGTATACAAAGGAGTTGAACTTTAGATCATTTCATGATATTCCTAAGTCATTTTTTGGCCAGAACTATGGAAGAGAATGAACACAACTTTACAACTTAGCTCTGATTACCATCATGAAATCGATGGGCAAACAGAAGTGATGAACTAGACACTTGGAAACATGCTTAATTGTTTAGTCCAATATCACCTAACAATGGGACGAAGTATTAATCCAAGCCAAGTTTGGTTACAAATCCATGCTTAATCGATCTATCGGGCCCAGTCCATTTAGCATTGTATACTTTAAAGCACCCAATAATACAGTGGATATTGTTGTTCTCCCTAAATGCAAAAGTAAATCGATGACTTGTTTGGCTAACCAATTATCCAATATGTTGTCTAATGTTAGTATCAAACTTCAAGTTTCCAATGAATGTTATAAAGAAGAAGTTGATAAACATCGTCACTACAAGGTGTTCCATCCCAACGAGCTAGTGTGGGTTCATCTCTGCCGTGAAAGATTTCCACCGGGAACCTATTCAAAGCTTATCCCTCGCAAAATCGGACCAATTCGAATCCTCAAGAAAATCAACAATAATGCTTATATCGTTGATTTACCCAAACACCTTAATACCCCTTATACCTTTAATGTAGATTACATTTTTACTTATCATTCAGTTGATTTCGACACATATGAACAAAACACAGAGGACTTGAGTTTTATAACGATGGGGCAACTTGATGCGTAGCGTATTAATCCACATGAACAACTTATTCTACTTATTATATTATAATTATACCATCACTAATAGCCACACTTAATTACTTTTTAAAACCACACACAACACTCTCACTATTATAACATCCTTCTATATCTCAACTTGTTATCTTTTTAATTTGAAATTTAATTCAAAATCTCAAAATAAATTAGAATTTTTAAACTGTAAAATTATCACTATCTTTTTCTCTTTATTAAAGAAAATATAAAAAATACTTAATTTTAACTTTATAATATTATTTTTTTAATTTTATTTAAAAATTTTCAATGTACCATAAAAAGGAAGCACATCACATTGAAGAAATTCCTTAGCAAACTCCAAGAACCTTCCAGAGGTGGAATGATCCAAATAAGTGATTCACCACCGCCCAAACGGGCTATCAAACTCTAGTTGTACTCAATGATCCGACTCCTTAGCCACTCCCACTTTTCTTCTTCCTTTGTATCGATCTCAGGAAAGCCCAAAACTCCAAATGATTCTCATTCTCCTTTTCCTTCTTCGACCATCATCTTTGATAGAAGACTTCGCTTAGCAGATTGATCACTAAGAGCCAGGGCCATGATAAGTGCAATTTTCTTTCTTGCCAAGTAAAAAAGGAGTTATGGATTCAGTTTTATATTAATGCTTATTTAGTACATAGTTTTTGAGGGTTTGTGTATGGTTTGATTATAGCAATTGGTTTGGTTTGAATTGTTAGATTTTGAAAACTGTTGGAAAAATATGTGGGGTAAAATACAGTGATTTAATATATTAGACCCACTATATTTGACTTGAAAAAAGATTTACTCTACATAAAGCCTATTAAAAGTGAATATGATTTATTACAGCCAATCATCATTCGAATTACTTGGGTTTAAAATTTTTATTTATGGGTATGAACCTTTATTGTAATTAGCCTCTATTTATGCCTCAACTCTAGAGCATTGAATATTTGAAGGCATGATTTTACTTTAACCTCTGTTCTATCACAAGGCTCCATCAATCGATTGAAGAAAATTCCCAATAGGAAGCCACTGAAGCTCCCTTTATTAATTAAAACTATTACCCTTAGCTTCTTAGTGAAATCAAAAGAAGATTTTTATGAGCACGTAATTAAGAAGCCAATGAATGTTTGGGAATGTGATGCCTTGGGAAAGAATATTAGTTCTAGTGTACATTTTTGGTTGACGAAGGCGTATAAACTCTTAATGAAATTGATTATTGAAGAGAAATTATTACTACTGAAGTATAGGGCCACATAGTTTGAAGCCCAAGTTGTTGAGCTTTATTCCCAACTTATGGTTGAACAAATATGTATATTTGACTGTAGATCTTCTTTTGAATGTTTAGTTGGAAAGACTACATTAGAAGGTTAAAAGCTATTAACATTATCCAATAACTAGCTGAGCCTTAGCTAATCATAGTTAAATAATAATAAATCAAACCAAACATAAATTATCGCCTGTTTCCCTACTCAGATCAATGATATATGTGCCATTAGTTGCGGACTAAAGAATTCACCTATATTCTACATCTCAACTTGTTAAACCCTCTCAAATTAGAGAGTTAGGGGATTATGAAGATTCTTTTTATTTGGGTGATAAGGCACGATTTTAGGACTAGATATCGTTCAGATAGTTGCTACTTAGTATGACATGTTTGATATTCTTGCAACTTGTAAATTTTTGACGATTCCAAATATTATTGATTTTATTATTATTTCTACTAACACATTTTGGAAGAATTATTTTGCTCTTGTGTGTACTAACATTTCAGGAAAATCATACTCTAGATTATTGAAGACTTCAAATCAAGATCAATTTAAAGTTTATTGTGATTGAAGTCTATATTTTTCATTTTATTGAGTCTGAGAGAGTGTGATTGTAATTGACACTACAGGAAATACAGTTGTTACCGGCGGCCATGACCGGCGGTTGTCTAGCCACCGATAATAACGACGGTTTAGCCGACGGTTTGGTCGCCGGTTAATACAGGCGGCCTAACCTGCGATTCTTCAAGCATATGCTACCAGAACTAGTGGCAGTCATAAAACTGACGGATTAACCGCCAGACTTTATTATGACCGGCGGTATACTAGTGTCTAAAATTGCAGGTAATAAGTGAATTTATTACTGACGGCGCAAGCCACTGGAAAGTGGACGGTAAAACCCCAAAAATGAACCAGCCCGAGGCTCCCATTTCATTTCTCTTCTTCCCTTCTCTCTCTTCGGCCAAGCTCCCCCATCACCTCCACCCGCCTCTCGCACGATCGAGCGGCTTGACAACCGCCGACGACTTTTCTCCGGCCACCGACCTCACACCGGCCTCCCTCGAACTCTCCTTGTAAGGCCGTCGTCGAACTCCCACGAACACACCGCCGACAAACACACCGTGCTCCTTCGATAGATGATCTTTTTTATATGCTTTTCGGTGATTATATGATCTCACTAGACATTTGCAAGAGGTTGTACTCTAGTGTATGCTTTTGGTGATTATATTCTTCTTGTTAATTTGGTTGTACTTGTGAACTTCGATTAAATTTATTATTTTGTTTGGTTTTACTTATGTATATATTTGTGATAATTGATTGAATATATAGGCGTGTTACCCAAAACTTGTTGTTATTGCTTTTTGTGCAGGGTTTAGAGTTTAGAGTTTAAGGAAATGATTTTCCAAGGTCCAATCAAAATCAGGATCAGAAATAATGGTATACAGCTTATCCCCGGTGGTGGATAGCTGCAACAGTTCAGCACAGTCCTGATATGTGATCTCAACCAGGCGTCAATTCACTTAGGAGATCAAGGCTGTGTAATCAGAGTTTATGCAAAGGTTTGCAAAGAATTTACGAAGAAGATCAGTATTAAAGGGAACAATGAGAGTAAGAATGAAGCACAGAGAGGTGTGGGTAAAAAGGTCTAATACTGAATATGAGAGGTGGATAGGGTTGATGATTCTGGAGACAGTAATCCCACACTCTTTATATCGATGGTAAGCAGCTTCATCTTATGCTTGCCTGAAATGAGGGTCGATCCTAGTCCTTGAAGAACTCACAGAAGTTTGTCGAACTCGCTTCCCACTAGCCATAGCAATAAGACATTAAGTAATAATGAGAGAAGAAGAAGCTTGAGGTGAAAACAATGGCTGAAAAGGCCTGAATTTAAAGAAACAGCCACATCATCCAGGATGATCGTACAATCATCCATGACGATATGGTTTAATTATTGCGTACAGGCTGATTGGTCAAAAAGGTGATCCGATCGGCCGGGCCGATCAAATATATGCCAGGACGATTAGACATAGGCGATCGTTCCGAGGAGTCAAGCCAGACGACTATTGAAAAAGCAGATCGTCCGGGCCAATTAGGTGTATCATCCAGGATGATGCATAATAATTGATCATACCGGCCGAATTTAAAGCATTTTAAATCTGTGCCACGTGTATCATCCAGGATGAACAGTGGATCGGCCAGGACGATTGTCTGATAATGGATTATCCGGAGCCAATTTTAAGGATTTTAAATGTATTGACACGTGGATCGTCCAGGATGATCTAGTGTATCGGCCAGGACGATGACAACAAATGCATCGGCCAAGACAAAAAATGTATCGGCCAAGATGATCAAAATGATTGTAACAGAGTTTGATCATATCAGTCAGGATGATATGGGATCGGCTGGGACGATGCGTTATAGAAGACTCAGAAAAGTTCAGCAGATGGAATTTTGAAGAGAAATTATCATATCATTCAGGACAATAGAGGTATCGGCCAGGACGATGTGACAAGAATTTGAAAATCAAGGAAAAATGGAGATGATTAGAGAAAGCCCCAAACAAATAATTAAAACAAAAAATTAAAAAGTTAACAATCAACAAGAAAAAAACTAAAAACAATCAAAGGAAAGAAAAATGAAAATTTTTTTATTTTTATTTTTGTTTTTAATTTTTCTTTTTTTTTTTGTTTTAGCAAAGCATCCATATGACAAATTTCTCAAAACATAAAATTTTAGAGATTCAAAAGATTAATGAGTTAACAATGTTACAATCTGAAAATGGTAGAATATTCGATCCTGTTAATCCCTAGCTCGAACTTCTTTCAGGGTAAAAATTGTCTTTTGAAAATAAAAAGCTTAACTCATAATAACTTAATTGGGTAAAAATAAGATCCATTTAAAACTTGCTTATAATGATAAATATCTCATAGATAATATACCAAAGTAATTTGTCTCAATCATGAAATTTGAAATCAAGCCTTTGAAAATATCAAATAATCCATGAGTTCTTCTAAGTTTTAAAAGATTTGAAAAGAGAGGATAGCTTGCTTTTAGTGGGCTCATTTTATGCCTCTTGTCACTTTGATTTGCTCTATGAGTATCTTTTGATTCTTGATACTCTTTTAT
>NW_021319048.1:475579-533596 GCF_001605985.2 Dendrobium catenatum
TTAAAAGGGGTAGAGACAACTTTCCTCTTTCTATCATTTCTCTGCTGAACTCTTCTTGTTATGCCGATTTCTAAGGATGGATCAAATTCCTCATCCTCATTCGGGCTAGCATCCTTATAACCAATTTTCGCATATTCTGTAGCAGATGAAGAACATTCAGCTGACACTTCATTCTTGTATTTTTTAAAATAAAGAGGAAATTGATCTTTGAAGAACTGCAACATAACACGATCTTTTCTTTTGATCTCCTCTTTCAACTCCAAATTCTCCTCTTTCAACTCTAAAATAGAGTGCTCCAAGTTCAAAACACGATTTTCAAGTAATCTATTTGTTGCTTCCACCGAAGCTACCTTCTTCTTCAAAAATTTGTCTTTCTTAAAAAACTTGTATATAGCTTGATTTAATATCTTGAGGTTTGTTTCCTCTGTTATTGGATTTGATTCAAGCGGAGTATGGGCAGATGAATCAGTTTTTCTTGGGCTTGCCACCTTGTATGGACTAGCTGGTGTTGGTGGAGATGAATCATGTTTAGGTGGGCTCGCCACCAGGATTGGACTTGCTTCCCTAACTGGACTTGGTACAAAGACTGGACTGGCTGGACTAGGTTGAGATAGAGTGGACGACTTAGATGAAATATTTGAAGGTCTGTGCAATAAAGCATTCTCATCATCTGTTATTCCTCTTAAATGTGGGAGAATCTGTATAAAATTCAAAATTTCATCTAAGTTAAACATTAAAATATATAATTTTTTCAAACATTTAAATGAAAAAATGTATTGAAGCTACCTCATGATCCTGAAGGTCAGCAAATATACTATTTACATCTTTTTCACTGTACATAAAATTACCATCCCAATGAGTAAAACGTGGGCGGGATAGTTCATCCTCCACGGCATGAATGGTTGTATGTTCAAGAAACCAAATCTGCAAAAATTAAGACAATATAATTTTGTTACATAAATTGGAAATTACAAATGATCATTTGAAGAACTAAACAATACTCACAATTATAATCATGACGAAATCATTTACATAACCCAGTGCAGATCCTTTTGTTTGTTTAGTAGCAACATTGTTGAATTCATTTATTAGGAAACTCCTTATTGATTATGGCCAGTTGTATGTTATAAAACTATCTACATTTTCAATAACTTCCATGATAGATGATGGAATATAGAAGTTCGTCATTGGATAAAAAATGTTCGATAAGAGGTAAAGGACAAATCCTTTCACTACATCATCCATCTGGGTTGAAGTATCCATCCTTTCAATGTCATGGCGAATGTCATTGGATGTTTTGTCAGTGGATCTAGCACTGCCAACGTCAAATATATTACCTATGTTTGGCAAGCTTATGATTAAGGCAACATCATCAGATGTGAATTCTAGCATATGTCCTTTAATAATAAAACTCTCAGTCTTCAAATCCCAATTCGTTAGCACATGTATATAAGTGGAACATTATGAGGCATAAGAGGAAGCCTGGGGAACTGACTGATTTGCAACTGACGCAGTCTTTCAAACAACGGATCTCCAAATCTCCGAATAAGTTGATTACATACTTCTCTGAAAGTCGAAGTTCGGCATCTGAAATGAATCTTTGGAGTATATCCATGCATAATAAAGGTAATACCGATGAGTACCGACTTCATATCAGGCTTTAGACTACTAAAGCAAGCATATACCGAGTTAATGTTTATAAAACCGTGCAGTACTGAGCTGTACCGAGCTGTACCGATCAACATACCGAGCAATACCGAGTGTTTATAACTGCCATAATCGCTCGGTGCAGAGCAGTACCGAGTGTAAGGAATGATTTAACTCGGTATTGCTCGGTATTATCTTTAATGTTTTTATCTAAGCTTATACCGACCATTAAATGCCAATATCGAGCAATACAGTGTTTATATCTGCCCATGTCGGTCGGTACAGAACTAAACCGAGTGTGTCAAATGATTTAACTCGGTATTGAATCAATAATATCTTTAATGTTTTTATCTAAGCTTATGCCAACCATTAAACGCCAATACCGCTCGGTACCGAGCAATACCGAGCAGTACCGATAGTGTATAACTGCCAATACCGCTCGGTACCGAGCAATACCAGTGTATAACTGCCAATACCGCTCGGTACCGAGCAATACCGATAGTGTATAACTGCCAATACCACTCGGTACCGAGCAGTTCCGAGCAATACTTATTTGTACCGAGTAATATAGGACTTCATCCGTAATCCCTAACCCTAATCCCCATTCACAAAGAATCAGATGAGACATTGCTTATCAATAAAGGAACTAACCTGAGGCATTGTTTCTTCTCGAAATCTTCAAACTTGGAAGAAGATGAATAGTTAACGGAAATGCGGGGAGCTTCGAACTTGATAATGCGGGGAGCTTCGAACTTGAAAGAAGAAGAATAGTTGCCGGATTCAAATAAAGAGAGTGATCTTTATTTTGCAAATTAAACAAAAAATTCAGGTCCGTCGGGATTTTCTTGGGTTCGCTTGCCGGACCGTCAAATTCAAATATCGCACGTGCCATAAACCCAATATTCTCCGGGTCGGGTCTGCGAAAATGAGCCTGCTACGTGGCACTTGATTAATCTATGCCGAACGTAGAACTGCGTCAGGTGGGAGGACGCAATAACGACAGCCACCCCAAGGAGAGAGGATTAGAAAACCCAACGGGCAATTAGGGTCGAAAAAAATCCTAACAGAACACGATTCATGTAATCATCCTTCCATATTACGAGTTTTTTTTAACTTTAATGGTTTGTATAGAACATATTTTTGATTGCTTTCATTGTTAAAGAAATCGTTCATAAAATATGATATCCATTCGAAAGACAATTTTTTCATTAATATTTCAAAGTTTTTCTTTAAAAACTTATTTTTGAAAAAAAAAAACATATTTAAAACTTTGGCATAAAAAAATTCTAAAGATCCTCTTGTCTCATTACTCAAGGTGGAGATCAACTTCAACTCAAAAAACGATTCAATGCAGTACTTTATACGTTCTACAGATTTGATTGACTCATAATATTCAGAATACAGTTTTGCCATCTCACAATTACTTAGCGAAGACAAACTGGCAACTTCAAATTGAAGGCTTCAGTGTGAACTGCTATGCTTGCTTATCGACCAAAGCACAACTAAAGAGCCTTTGAGCTCAAAACAATTCCTTCACCGTAAAGCTTCAGATCACGACCATAATGGCTGTATGGTTTTTTGCCTTCTTTGAAATTCCAAGAAGCTTTTTCACTCACATTAAGGAATGAAGCCGGCTTTCTTACTGCTTCTTAAAGCATCTTTTTAAGATAAAAATTTTACTTCTTTACTAAAAAGTTACTTTAAGAAGCAGTAAGAAAGCAATCCTAAACGAAGCGAAGATGTAGAAAAATGGAGAAGAAAGGAAGCAAATCTAAGAAAATTAGGTAGCTTCATCCATCCTTTGTCTGCTCCACCTCGGTGTGATCTCAATGAGTTGGTGGGGAACAAGCTGCTTCTCCTTTCTCGTAAGCTTCTTGTAGTTCATAACTCTCAGTTTGGCAATCTTGGCCTCCTCTTCAGGGGTGGTCTCTCTTACCACCACAGTCAGGCGACATTTAGGCCTAACCATTATCCCAGACCTTCCTTTTGCATGGTAAGATAATCTCTTCAGATAAATTCCTTTCCCAACAAAAGCTTCAGCTTTGGAATCAAACATTTAGAAGAAGATTTTAATCAAATGCATCAAATATGGTTTTAACTATATAACTGATATAAATGTGCCAACTTACCAACTATTAGCTTGTCAGGATCCAGACCATGATTATGTGAAGCATTGGCACGGGCAGAGTGGATGACCTAAGCCATAAGAGAATATATGAACCTTGAGAGGATTGTTTTTCTGCAAAAATGGATATAAAGAATTGATTCAGGTAAGCCTTCACCTGATAAACAGTCTTTGCAGCTCTTTTAACCAGAACTTGTAACTGTAAGAGAGCATCTTCGACGCGCATTCCTCGAACCAGTTTAGCCACTAAATTTACCTTCTTTGGGCTCTGAAACCAGTATTCATGTCAATAAACAAGGTATAAGCTAACTGTTGGTAGGATTTACATACATATCACTTTATTTCATGATATTTTTATATCTAACACTCAAAACTTTAATATTACATTCTTATCACTCAAATAAAATTTTAATATCAAATATAACACTCCTATATTTCAGTCTTACCACCCATACCACCCCATAAACTTTAATATTTCATTCCATACACTCATATTTGTTCTATGGGTGGTAGGCATGTAATATTAAAATTTTAAGTATTAGATATGTAAATAACGTGAAATAAAGTGATATGCATGTAAATCCTCTAACATGGATGTTGAAATTCAACACGTACACAGGACAAATTTTCTATCAACTATGGTATATGTTTAAACCACCTAAATCTATTTTTAATTATCTTATTTGCAATCACTCTTTCTCTAATATAAGTATTCTTTAATTTCTTCTTCTCAGTTCTATCATTCATCCATCTTGACATTCTCAATTTTTATCACATTTAACTTATTTATGGACAAGAGTTTGCAATCTCTCACCTATAAACAATACATTCACAACTTAATCAGACTTTGACTAACATAAATAGCTAAGACATCACTCACAAGTCAAGAACTTAATATATTTATAATGAAAAAAGGAGCAATGATTCCGAAGGCTCAAACCAAGATTAGTTTTGTTTGAATGAAGAAGGCAAGAGAATTTATAGATAAAATTATTAAAAGAAGAATAAATATTGAGTGTTTTCAATGAACTAAATAGAAAGAGATACTTTAAAGACATTGAGGAGGGTTACAATTTATTTAATGTGAGGAATGAAGTTAAGGTTAATAATACGAATGAAGTTGAGGATATAATAAAAAAGGATCTAAAAGATAAAACTATTAAGATTAATAGCATAGGTAATAAGAATATTGCTATTGAACTAATTGTGGGCAAGGATATTAAATATAGCAACTCTTCAAATTTGATTAAAAGGATATTTTCAAGAACCAATTTTGTAAAGAAATGAAGGGAAAACTATGTGCATTTAAGAAAGAGAGGATAATTATTACTCATAACTTAAAATGGAAAAGCAGGTACTATTAGAATATTACTTTGGAGTTGTGAATACAACAATAACAATGACAAACCTTTATCCCACTACGGCGGGCTACATAAATCTTTTTTTTTTTTCATTGTACCCTATTAATAGTCAAACTCTCATTTAAATATAATAAAGAATGTTCATTTTAATACTTTAAAATCTTTTCAGGACTATCTCTATCTTTCTTAATACTTAGGTTGAATTTAGCACATCTACTCTCCTAATATGATCACCAAATGACCAATGTTTTATGTGACCAAACTATCTAAGAGAAAATAATAACCTAATTAATTTAAAAAAAGAATAAAATAATATAAAAAAAAATTGCACAAAAGAAAGGAAAAGTTTTTTTTTAAAGAAAGGAAAAGTATCATTTAATATTAGGAAAAAAATTTACCGTTCATAATATCGATGAATGGCTTAGAAGTATAAAAATAATAATAATAAATAACAATTGGCCAAGGATTATGCTTGAAATAGACTAATATATATATATATATATATCTTTCAAGAACAGTTGTTATAGAGGTAAATTGAAACTTCAAAAATTGAAATAGATATGATGTGGTCTAAAATAGCTAGATGGTTCATAAGAATGTTAAAGTTTCGCAAGAGTCTAAAAATAGATCATATTATGTGCAAAATAGGCTAATATATATTCTAAGAATTATTGTTATATATATTTATTTATTTATCTATCTGTTAAGAACTGTTGTTACAGAGGTAAATTGAAACTTATAAGTTGAATTAAATGTTATATGATCTAAAATAACTAGTTGGTTCATATGAATGTTAAAGTTTTGCAGGAGTCTAAAAATAGTTCGTTAGATCGTGCTTAAGGTAGCTTGTTTTAGTGAGATTATAAAAATATATATTAGAAAATAAAATCTGCATTTAAGAATAAAATAAGTGCAACGAGACAAAAAATATGGGAATTTAAAATTTTTGCATAGAGGATAATGTGCAGTATCAAAGCTATAAATGTACAAATCAACATGACTAATCCTTATTATCCTACTTTTAGAGAGTTTTGAAGAGTTAAGCATTTCTTTCTCTTGATCAAGAGAAGAGTCGACTGACACTCGACAATTTCCACATCAGCTTCCTATATCTGTAACTAAGGGGATTAAGTCTCGAAAAAAAGAAAAAAACAATCATGCTATTTTAAACTCTCAATTCAAATTTCCTCTATTTTTCATCCCCCCTTCTTCATAAACTTGAATCTTTGGAGCATGAAAACAATAAGTCTAAATTACAATATTCAAACTTTAAAACAACTCATCCACACTAGTAAAGAATAATGGATTGTTAGTACATAAAAACAACCGCCCATAAAAATTTCAAGTTCAAGGGTAATAACACAAACAATGATTTTAGTCCTCAACTTCTATCCAAAAGAGTGGACGCCATATGAGTAAAAAAAACACTTCATTTGGGTTAAAAGGACACATCCTTCAGGTTTGGCACCAATGTAATTAGACTAATCTATCAAGATAATAATGTGGTGTCAATATAATCAAAGAAGCAAGATGCAAGCATTGTGGAACTGCTCCTTAAGAATAAAAACTCACTGTAGGTTCTGAGACTTTCAAGGCCAAAGCAGGTGTGGTTTTAGGAAAGCTGATCGTTTAATAACTCCTCACATGGAGTATGGACCATACTGTATGGTGAGCATAGCCAAGGCAAGAAATGTGATGTGGAGGAAGAGATAAGAGAGAGAAAGTAAAACAAAGAGATAAGTTTCTAACTGACGATGATGATGCAAGCTATGCTATTATTGGGTCAATCTTTGAAGAGTTTCCATTTTATCCTTAACGTTAAGAAATGAAAATAGTACAGCAGAGAATATGGAAAGACATGAAGGAGATGATAATGGTGCTGCAACAAAATCAAAAACTTTTGGACCAAAAATATCCTTTGGGAAGAAATATATGTGCCGCTAGTATGCAGAAAAAAAGCTGCATGTCAATTGTCAAGGGAACAACTGCAAAGAAAAGGAAGCAATTTTTTAGCATTGACCTCAACACAGATTGTTAACGGATAAAATTGGACAATAACTTTCAATTGATGAGATAATCTGCAGACAAAATTTCAAGAAACTTTTTTATAATAGTTGCATACATTAAGAAAAGTATTCAGGTAGCTTGGTTGCAAATATTGATAATAAAATACAAAAGAAGACAATCTTTCCTATTCATAAAGAAATATTTTGGTACATAATTTAAGAATAACATAGATGCTCAAATTTATGATAATTATACGAAAAAGAATCGTAAGAGGCTAAAATGAAGCAAAAAGAGAGGTTATCCATCCATAGTCTTAAAAACCTTGTTTGTGTATAATCAAATTGATTTTGATACTAGGAAGATCTAATATGGAACAATTTTCGTGCTAAACAAATTTATGGAAAAGACAGAGCTGTTTAATCACAATAGCGTTACATTAATTATTAGTTACAAGTCTAAATACATACTTTTTTATATTGATTAAAGATATCCTCACCAAAAACATTCAAAATAAGGCATATTGATATATGATTAAATGGTTTTGAAGTAGGAAACAAATTAGAATGATAAAAAAAGGAAAAAAAAAAAACTTAAAATTGTTAAAAGAAAGATAAAAAAAAAAAACTTAAAATTGTTAAAAGAAAGGTAGCATATATGATATGTAATTGTAGTGCGAGCTAAGGATAATCATCAAAATATTGTTATATGATTAATTGATGCCTAGGGGTGATTGGTCAAAATTTTATTTGATCAATTATTCCAACCAAAGAGGATATATATATTTATGTTGTAACTTCTGAAGTTAATGATAAAAAATTGAAGTGGAGGACTACCTCAAAAATACTGTGATAAGAATCATATGGAGACTTAAATAAGATAACAAAAGAATAATGGGTGGTTTGAGCACGTAAACAATATACTAATAAGACAAAAAAAATATATCATTAAGGAAACATAAATCTGGCCCATAATAATTGTTATAAGGCTAATAATAAAGATCATTATGATGACCCAAGCACAAAAATTTTCCAAAAAAAACATATCCTCGTATAGCATGCTATGAGTTTGGTAACACTCCGAAAACATGGCTAAGTTAAAAGTTCAACAAAACACAAAACGTTTACTTCCTGTAAGGGCAAAAATAAATGGTAATAATTGAACACTTGATAAGCCTAGCATTGATTTTAGAAGTAAAACTGATAACACGTACAAGATAACACTATGGATGATAAGTTAAGTGTACCTGTCTTATATCTTTTTTAATAGCCTGAACCGTTGAAGATTTAGGGCCCAAACCCTTATTGTTAGCTTGTCCGCTATCTCCCAAAACTGGTGTTAAAGGGGAAGATACAGGCTCCATGTTTTCAGCATCTGCTAATAAGTTCCTTGAACTAAAAAACCCCTGCACAACCCAATACAACTCTTAATCTCCCATGTAATTCTTAAGGAAGTAGGTGAATTATGAGTCAAATCAACTATCAATATTCAGAAGGAAAATAAAGCTAGAAGATATGAAAAAATGAAATTACTATAGCCCCAGCTTGTTGGAATAAAAAATTTATCATTTCGTTTTCCATTGCTCACCCATGCGTTTCACATTTTTCATTAATAGACTCATACCCTTCACATTCCAAAAAGGATCATAAACCAAAAGGGAAACTCATTTTGCCATACAAATTTCTCATTTAAACCATCAAAATCGTTGCATTTATTCAAACTATTTTGATCAAACTAATGAATCATTCATAATTCATTCTATTAAGTGTTGCATGCCATATGTGACAATAGTTCACAAAAAGTTTCCTATAAAACTCTGGCCAAGTTAATTTTGACATGGTTCCCATACTCATGAAAAAAAAAATCTCTCTCCAATTACATATGGGTTGGGTGAGCATTTAGTGCCCACATGATTTTATAAAAGAAAAATATTTCAGAACAATGATTTAGGTTGTTTGAGCATGTACTTTGAAGAACCAAAGTTGGACCAATAAGATTCAAGGAGGTGTTGATGTGAATGTAAAGAAGTATGAATTTAGATTAACTTGGCAAGAGTTTTACAGCATAGCTTAGGATTATATCTTTGCAGTTTCAACATAATTTTAACATAATTTCTACCTACAAGATCTTCTCTTCTCTCTATAAGATTTATTTATAGATAGGAGAAACATCCCCATTTGTATTTTTGAAGATGTCAGCAAATGCCCTAAAATAAGAAAAGGATGGAAGATTGCTTGCTTAGGAGCAGACGACACATAATGGAAACCACACATTTAAGCGGTTGCATAAAAAATTGGGCAATTTGAGCCAAACATAATTACACATATAGGGCATGTAACTATCTGTGCACCTACATCCTTGATTTATGTTGTGAGAGCACAGTTGGCCATTTTGACTGAAATATAAGGATTTTATGTTTACGCAATCTTTTGATTTTGAGGCTTACGCCTCAAAACGCCTTGAGGCTTATGCCTCGCCTCACGAATGAAAAACGCCTCAATACCCGAATACGCAATTGTAAACATTGATTGCAACCACTCTCACGACATCAACATGGAACTTCTCTCATGATTACATGCCAATCGAATAATTAAGAGCTATGGCTTCATTTGGTGTCATAATTGTGTAGCTTAATGGATGCTAAGAACTCTATGCCATTAAATCCTATATTATAGTTTTGGCTCTTTCAAAGGAAATACAATATTTTAAATGAAGACAAAAGGATCTACAAATATATGCAAGTAAAAGGAAAATTTTTAAGCTAAAAGGGTGCTATTTCAAAAGCATTCTCAAAAACTATGCAACTTCTAGATTTTGAAATAATGCATAACTCAAAAATATAATGACATGGAAAATCCAAGAAATTTAATTTAAAGTCTCATTCAAAGCAATATACAGCTAAGTAAAAAGCTAAACTAGCTTAAATTTTTTCATCTTATTCTTGGAGGCAATTAAAATCGAATAACAGCATACCTCATGTTGGAAGAATTGAAAAAAAGGCCCAGGAATTCTTCTTGAGAAAATGTCACATACTTTGTTGGTATGAGTTAATTGGTCTGTACAGATAAAGTTAAATTTAAAAAATAACAAGAAATAAATTTATAAAGTAAGATGAGTGAAGATCATTTTAAAAAATAACAAGAAATAATTTATACAACAGAAATAGTGAAGAAACATAAGTTATCTGTAATGGAAACATACAAAAAATAATTTCAGTGATTTGGAAACCCAAAAATTCCTTAAATTTCAGCAAATAACAACATTTCACAAGTTCAATACCAACAATCCTATATTAGCTGATCTAAGTATAAAGAAAATTCTAGACCTCCATGAAAAGATTAGCACAGCAATATGCCACTGGAAAATACTAAATACACATGAAAACAGCATGTAACAAAACCAACTGCAAATGTGCAATCTCCTAACCGAATAAATATCAATCCACTTTGGGTGGCCAGGATTTAATGCAGTTTGATTTCACAAAATCACTTTCATTTAATGCAGGAAAAATCAGAGTGATTTTCAAAACTAGCCGGCATCAAATCCCAACCATCCAAAAGTGAATCGCTTGGTTGTGAAGAAGCAACTGCACTTCGAGTTACCACCTCAAATTATCAAATAAAAAATTATAGATCAATGTGTTGAATTCAGAAGAAAATGTCTCAAATTTAAAAGCAGAAAAGTGACAAGTCTCAACTCCCAACCCATATAGCTAAAAAATAGATATATTCTCCTTACCATGTAAAGGAGAAGGCTTTGTAAATGTACTGTGTAAAAAGACACTATTGCACCGATTTTGCTCAATCTTTAAGCCAACTTGCCGAATAACCGAACGAAGGCACCTATGCCACACAACCATCCCTGCGAATCCTGAACAGGTTTCAAAACGGCATCAGTTAGCTCAAAATATTGCAGAATGAGCACCAATGACAAGTTCACGAGAGCCCGGATAATATCAAGCAAGCACATAGGTTACAAAAATGGCAAGACACTGTATGAGGCGTCAACTTAGAGGATACCCTAACGACTAAATCGGCTTCAACAAAAGCCTTGGCTATGCGAAGTGCCGACTCCCCAATTGCATCACTGTAGAACAGAAAATGACACGCATCACGTTCAAATCTCCTCTATAAGCATACGCACAATTTCTAAGTCCGCAGAAAGAGCAAGAGCAAAAAAAATTTGGGCGGAAGAAAGCGAAAGGCAGTTTACCGTGATGGGACAATCGGATCTCGGTTAACTCTGCAGCAACGGCGGCGGCGGGCAACCTGCTGGGACTTCTCTACGGCTCAGGGAGAGAAGGGGGTGCACGGTGGGGATGGGCCGGCGGCTGTCTCGCGGGCTGGGTTGGGTCTGCTTGTAATCCTTGAGAACTTCTCGCTACTCAAATGAACATTACTGATTTTTATCTTTTGTAAGTATTAAAAATTGTTTTACTACTTAATTTAGAGCTTTAAAAAAATTGTTTATGTCAGTATCATTTATTTAATTATTTAAAGATTTTATTTTTTATTTTAACCATCAACATAGTGTTCAAAAATGGCATTAATTAAAAAAGTCAAAATTTTAGTTTTTTTTTTATTAAATTTTGATTAGATAAAATTTATATCTATAAAACTTATTTGACTTAATATAATATAAATTTTAATTAATTACTTATGAATTACATGGAGCTTTTAGTAACTAAAACCTATCATTAAATTTGATGATATTGGAAAATATCTGCACACGTTCAGTAAAATTATAATAATAAAAAAAATATCAAATAACTAATGTTATAAAAACCTTCCAATCTACATAACAAAATGGGTGAAAATTTTTAGGTTATTGAAGTAAATTTGATCAAGATTAATTTTCTATTCATCACTAAGTGTAACATATGATTAATTAATTAAATCATATATAATATTTATTTTAAAATAAATTAATAAAAAATAATATATCTCAATCATATTTCTAACTCAGGCTTCATTTGGACAGTCTTTTTACTGCTTTTTCGTAGAAAATTTTCATAAAAATAATAAAAAAACAATTGTCAAAAATTATCTCAAACGAAGCCTCACTTTTTCTTCAATCAAATCAAATAAGCCATTCTCTTTAATTCCTCTTTTATTGTTTTCATAATTGAAATCAAATAAATCATCTGTGATATACATTTACATTCTATTAAGTACTACTAAATTTAAGCCAAAGTTCTATGGTAAGATCCTAAACTTATTATATTTATGGCAACAATCAACATTAGCAACTGAAACAATTGGCCCTGCCTTTCCTTTCATTTCTTCTCACAGGTAAAATTTGTAGAATGATTCTGTATTCTGTAATCCTGATAATGCAGCAACAAGCTTCCACACTCCATAGGAGTTCTGTGCTAAAACTCTACTGTTAAATATACAAACTCCCTGCAATATACGAAATCAATCTAATTATAAGAGAGAAAAACACCATTAGAATGATAAATAAGAAATGAAGAAGAAACTATACTGTATCATATGGTGGAATCTTGTCGCAGAGGTTGGGCCTCATTGTGGTGGTTGTCAAGAGGCATGTACTGAGACATGATGGACATTATCTCTGAGTCCATGTAAGACTGAAAGAAAGAAAGAAATGGAGTATGTTACTTGAATATGGATGGAAATGGTATGGTTGGTTTGAGGATTTAGGAGAATAAAACATACTCTCAGCCTGTATTTATAGAAGATATAACCAGCTATTCCAGCACCAACTACACATGACAGAACCAGGAGTGACAATAACCATGCAAGTCTTGATGAATTCTTAGCTGCGTTATATGGAAGATGAAATGTAAGTGAGATGTTTTGATAATGGTAACATTTGTTTTGGAAAACTATGTAAACATCATAATAGTTTTGCTAAAACAAGGACTGACTGTGGACAAATAAAGCCTCCAGCTGGATTTTCCCCAATAACAACGCTTTTGTCATGAGAATGATCTAAATGGAATTCAGCATCGTTTTTTTTAGTTAGATTATCGTTATGAAAGACAAATAGGCATAGGCTAGCTTCGTTTAGGACGGCTTTCTTACTGCTTCTTAAAGCGGCTTTCTAATATGAAAATTTTTATACTATAAAGCTGCTTTAAGAAGCAAGAAGAAAGTTGTCCCAAACAAAGTCATAGAATTCTTTCTAAGAAGATTATGACTTATGAAATTTCAGATGTTCATTGAATAGAAAATTTATTAGGCAAAGATAACACACATGCAGCAATCAATTGAAATGTTGTATACAGCTGTGTACAATATTTTAATTAATGGTTTTTGCTCTAATAATTTTAGGCACATATCAAAGTTTAGAGGGGGGGAAATTAAGCTCCAAGAATTATTTACACATAATGAAGTGGCCAACAAAAACAAAGGATTTTTGTGCACATAACATGCATCAAAATTATCCGTATTTATAAAGTTGACACATTACTTTTTTTTACTATATAAGTCTGTGTTTTTTTTTAATGTCACACTCAAATCATAGATGTTTTGACAAAAAAGAGAACTCAATTTGGAATTTTATTGTGAATTTTAATATTTGGTTTGGGATTTAAGAATAAAGGTAGAAGGAAGTTAAGTGTGAAATTCCCCCCTAAAATATAAAGGATCTCATTACATATATAACATGCAGCCCAAACTTGATATTTTCAAGCCTTTCTCCATTGACATTAGATCTAAAACCTCATAGGGATTCTTTCCTCCATCAGCTAAATTTTGATGAAGCATTAACACCATTTTTTTTTTTAAGCATTAACACCATGGATCTGAAGATAATCATATTAACCTGCAGGTTCATTTTGAAACATCCTTGCGCCCATTACCCAGCTAGTGTTGGTGCTAATGAAATCAGGTTTAATTCTACGGATCCTAATCAAAGATTATCTATTATAAAATTTTATCAGCAAGAAACTTTTACATATTAAAAATTGGAAGATACCAGACATGCAATAGTTACATATTAAATAGTTCAAGAACCAAGAATACAAATTTTGCCCAACTGACTTTTTAGTTCTTTCATGTCATTGATAAATTAAACAAGAAAGTAGAGGCCGACCATTAGTATGCATCATTGTAATATCTTTAAAATAACAAAATTGAGATTTTCAGCACTAACTGGAAGCGTGTAGCCTAAAATATGAAGGGAAAATTACGAGGTATCAATGTTATCATCTTACTGTTAAGTTAAAACTATTACCTATACAAGTGTCCTCTCCCTTTATATAAAGAAGATTTCCTTTGCACTTGCAATCAAATCCACCCCATGTATTTTTGCAGGAGCAACCATCACACTGGCATGCAAGTTTTTCCTTGCATTCATCAATATCTAGCTCGAAAACAACAAATTATATTATTATTGTAGTATAAGATCATTTTTCTGTTTTTCTCTTCGAGTGAACAAAAGGGAAAACATATTAGTTCTAAGCATATAAAGATTTGTCAATTTAAATCAAAATTAAGAAATTCACCTTCGCATTTATAGCCATCACCATGGAAGCCAAAAGGGCAGCGGCAACCACTCAAATCATATTCCTTCATGCATAAAAAAGACAATGTGAGCAATAAAATTTTCGAGAACAAAAAGAAAAGAAACATGTTAACATTGGAAAGGGAAGAAATGACAGAACTGAGCATGCAGAAAATGTTTGCCCGTTCTTGGTTTCTGACCAACAATCACCATTACCCATCGCACACCTTCCAGGTCCAACAGCTGTAAATAAATGGAGAGGTATTATAGAATGTAAATCAAACAAAAAGCAAAAGTGCAAGAACCATAGGACACAAGTAGCTACAAAATTAGGATTTAAAGACAAAAGCGGTCAGACCAACACCTACTAAAATAATCAAAATTATAAGTTTTAACTTTCTGAACAAACATAAATAGAGTTAAGATTAATCAAATTATAATATCCTTTTTCAATATATTTTATTAATGAACTTTCAAAAAAACCGCCTTTCACTTTATGAAAACGCTAATTCAATTATTGCAATTAAAATAAGTAGAGTTAAGATTAATCAAATTATAATATCCTTCTCGATATATATTATCAATAAACTTTCAAAAAAGTCATCTTCCATCTTATTTCACAACTTTATTTAACAATCTTCATTGTTGAAAATGAAATCAAAATAAGTAGAGAAAAAATTAATCAAATTAGTTGATCAATATATTAATATATGTCAATTTTCATGTATTTTCCAACATTTGACATTGATTGAAAATTCTAAAGAGATAATGAAAAGTTATGTCCTTCACTCCTTCCTATGATGAGAGGATCTTTGGAATCTAGAGTATGGAGTATTCCTATCTTGAGTACATACAACTTACATATCACAAAATAATTAATTAACCATTTAATGCAAAGAAAGAAACACATCCTCCCCCCTCCCCCAGCTCCCCCTCCCAAGATCCTCTCCCTCCCTCCCTCTCTCTCTCTCTCTTAGTTTTTTGAAGAAAATGTATGGTTTTGATATCAAATACAGTGCAATCAAGATGTCATATGACTTTCTTTGTAATGTTTGACCAAAATCATATGCAATTTCTTAATTTTTTGTCGTAAGATGCAAAATAAAAAATAAATAAATAAGACCATTGCATCATAAACTCTATCAACTTCACTTTTCACTTATTTGAGCAATGAATTTCTATCTTTAACAACTTCTTGTAAAACAACACAAGTGACATCATACATGCTAACAAAACTATGGAGAGAACTCCTATGTGACTCCCAACAAGTATCTCCAACGTGTTAAGTTGTCTACTTAATTTTATCCCTAATGAGTCTTTAGTTCATCAATTGCAATTATTTTTAAGTATGCTTATCGTTATGCTACTTATACATAAGTATAATAAAATACAATAATTTGATTTAGATTTGAGTTGTGAGCTACAAAAGTTTAAACCTTGAGAAATTTCTATTTTGCTGATTGATATAAAAGAGTAAGGTTTCAAATTGATGATTGTGAGAAGACTTGTCCAATTGTTTATGGTTACTTCATGTAAGATATTCAATCTCTGATCGATGGAGTAAATTTTTTAAGTCTTTTGCAACTAAATTTTGTAAGTAATTTAGACTTAAATGTAAACAAGTTACCCTAGAGCCCTAGACAAAATCAAGACGAGCGGTTAAAAATATTGTTTATTGCTTCAACAAGTAGCACCATAGAAAAGTCGGTTCATGAAAACTTATTTCATTATTTGTTAGAGACCAGTCTGATATCATGTAAATTATCATATATATGAACACAACATCTAAATGAACCTTTTGTATTCATAAATATTGTTGGGGGTTGTGAAAGTAAACCATGCAATGAAAAAAACAAGAAAATATGGAATGCAACGGAAAGTAAAAGACGCCAGAATTTAGCTTGTAAAAACCGAAATTAGGAAAGAATCACTGAGCCATACCACACCAAGAAATTCACTATGAAAATTGGGAGAAATAGATACAAATCACTCTTCTCTCTCACTCTCTCCTTGCTTATCTTGTCACTTACACCGTTCTCACTAACCAAAACAAAAGAGAAAAGCCTCTATATACCATCAAGGGATGCCACCCTTGAGAAAAACAAGAAAGAAAATTGTTCAATCCGCCTCAAAATACCGCGAGCCAATTTGAAGCGTTGTGGCACTCAACGCTCTATCTTTTGTCCACCTAATAGTGTCGCGGCGCTGAATTTAGAGTGTTGCGGCACTCTACTCTCAGTCTTTTCTCCCATAAGACTTTGCAATGCCGAGTAGCTCAGGTACACAACGTTATGATGCTCGGGTACACAACGATGGGTGCTCGGGTGCATAGCACCGAGGGTTGTACGGAAAAAAAAAAAATTTGGTGCAATGCACTTGAACCCAAGCAAGGGGAGAACCCCCACAGCATCCAGCAAGCATGAAAAATTGACTTGAGGTCCAAGACAACAATACAACTGAATTGATCGGCACAATCAGATTCCACACAGACTTACAATTATCACTTCTTTTATTTATTTGAAACAAAATTTTAATGATTACTGCTTGCTATAAATAACTTCAAAAAAATGTCATATGAAGAATGCATATAATTTGGATTTAGAGAATAGTTTTGGTGAGAAATAGAGTAAACTGAAAGTTTAAAGATTCAATGCTCAAGTTTATTTATAAGCAAGCAAGGAAAAGAGCAATTATTGTAATTCACGAGATCACGTAAAACATGAATTCAACAATCAAATTTTACTTATTTGCTAATGCAAATAAAAGAAGTACCTTTGCACGAAATATATCCATCTCCCTGATACTGAACACCCCTCACTGTAGGGCATTCACAGATTCTTCCTCGGAAAGTATCCTAAAAAGAAGATAATATTACTAAGATTAGTTATTTTCTGCCTTAGCAGTTTCTAGAAAAGCATTAAAAACCCAAATAAATGATATTCGCATAGTAAAATACCTTGCAAGCTGTTACATTCATTCTCAAATCCTGCCAGCAACCACCATTCCTCTCAAGGCACTCATTAGTCTCGATATCTACAAGAAGAACAACAAGTATCAATTAACAGTTTAGATAACGCAGAAATGTGAACATTAGATGCATTTCATTTATGAGGAAAGGCATTTCTATGTAAACCTCCACTTAAGCAAACAGGAGGTTCTGTTGCCTCTTTGAATCCAGCGCAGATTGCTTTTAACACAGCCATTCTCTCAAGTATTCCTGCAGGAAATAACTAAAGGACTTCTGAACACAAAATCACAAAACAATAAAATACCAAATGGAACGGAGGCTCTTCCTCACATATGGCAAGCCATAAAAGATCCAAGAGAAAAAATGAAACATACCGCGATACTGAATGTTGTTTATAACAAGGGTTGGCAAAATGGTAACATCTCCACGTGCACCACGACCAACCTAAACAAATTATTTTAGAACTAGCCATACTAACTTGTTCCAGAGTTTACAGGACTGTTGAATATAGTGAAATATCAATTATGGAAAATGCTCAACTTAACCCTCTACTCTCGATGGACTGTTTTAAAATTTTGATGGTATTATCTTATTAGATCTTTGTAGTTCATATATATATATATATATATATATGCAGGGGCGGAACTAGCTTTAATTTCAGGGGGATAAACTTATAAGTAAAAGTATAGAGATTTCGCTATCCTGGGCTCCAGGTAGATCCGCCCTCGTATATATGTATAATCATTTTATTATTATTATTATTATTTAATGACTTGAAATTTTAGCCACCTTAAAAAAAGGTGCTGGTTAAGCCCGTGCATGAATCCACAACATCAACATCAAATTTGTCATATTACAAGAAGGTTAAGGAAAGGTTATTAAGCAATTGTTTCAGCTGGAAAATTGAACAAGGAGAAAGATGTACCTGAAGTTCTTGCTCTTTCTTCAGTACAGGATTCTCAACATCTGCTTCAGGATCGCCCATGCATTCTTTGACTTTATCAAGAGGCATACCTAACACATTGGAGGGTCACTATTCAATCTTAACTTACAACTCAAAGCTAACAGGAAGAAGACCAACTGAAATTAAAGTTCGGGAACACACCCAGAGATTTAATAACATCATCAGCACAGTCCCGGCTATACTTCTTCTCCTTCATAGAGCATCTAAGATGAAAATCTGTTACATAATCCCACCAAACCCATGACCTGTTATTCTCATTAGCTACTCTGTGCACACAAAGCTGCCTAAGGTTTTCAATGACCACATCTTTGCCTTCGTACCCCTCTGTGAAATCCTGGTCAGGATCAGGAGCACAATATCTACCATGGTTTATACATTGAGTCTGGCACTGTTTACTACGTATAAAAACCTCAGGGCAATACCAAGTGATATAGTGAGGAGTGAAGAGAGTATATCCTCCTCTCTCAAGAATTTGAGCATGGCCCTTAAAGTTTTGTACAAAATTCATTTGTTCATCACATCTGGTGCCGCATTCATCATTGCTATTGGTCCAGAATTCATACTCCACCCTCTCATCAGGATGAGGCATGGACTCTCTCCAATCCAACTTCACAACAACTTCCTCCGAATCCTTCGCCGCCGCCATCTTAAGGGCCATACCAAACTCTCGGTTGATCAGAGCTGATGGAATCCTTATCTTTTCGACGTACTCATCATCTTTACTCTCTTCAGGAGTATCCATGGTAATCAATGGTTCATCTATGCTGTCAGCAATCAGGACTGCAGCAGCCCCAGCAGTCTGCCCATTCCATGCCTTCAAAGCGAAGTAGCAATCTACATAAGGTGTAACAAAGGCTCAAAATGATACCACCATCACATGATTGAGACCACTAACGAAAAAAAAACTTTAAGCACATAAGAGGTCTAGCAAATATCAAAGCTTCTTCAAGAAATAAAGATAAAAGAACTGCTAGCATAAGCTAGTAAAAAACCAAAGGCCACATGGTACTAGAGTAACCCCAAACCTTAACCCACCCACACCCTTCATCCCCTTCTTTATCCAAATCAGAAGAAATTACTTAGGCTTCATTTGGGATGGTTTTTTTACTGCTTCTTAAATAAGCTTTATATTATAAAAAGTAAAATTTGTTAACTGAAAAATTACTTTAAAAAGTAGTAAAAAAGCCATCCCAAACGAACGAAGCCTTAGTAGGAGCAACATCAGTTTCTTTTATAAAGAGCTAACTTAGGGTTCACTGAAAAAGCTTTCTCGCAACTTTATTTTTAGAAAATTATCATAATTCTGTTTGACAGTAATTTTCTTACTATTTTTCAAAAATTTATATGACAAGAAGCAGCCTTTAACGATCAAATTTATCATAATATAGTAGCCGTATAGCTATTGTCTAACTCTTTCAATTAAAAAAAAGTTTATAATATTCATAGCAGCAATAAAAAAATCTATTTTTCTTATAAATCATTTTGATATATACAGTTACAATCATTATAAACGATCCCTATGCAGTTGTCACAACGGTTTCTTTCCCCAAATATTTTCCATTATAAGGGAGAAATTGCTAATCGGGGAAAAAGTTGGTTTAATTAGAAAATGAAAACCTCAGAAGTTAGAAATTCCAAGGAATTGCTCAAGTATCTTTTTGGGGTTTCAATCTACTAGAGAAGCTGGAAAGATATTCTGAAAATATCACGAGTTCTATACAGTAAAACTGTGAGACAGGCCTTCTTATAATTATCCCTAGATAAATAAAATATCTCAAAGGATGTGTTGGATGCAAAGAATTTGAGTTGAAGGACGGAAAAAAAGGATTGAAAAGCTTAGATTATCAGCTTGCAGAATTATAATCAAGCCATAAATTTGTGGTTATTCATTTCATTTCCTTAACTTTACCTTCGATCCTCAAAAGGCCAAAATGAAGTAGAATAATAATTCATATTCTTCCCAGTAATAAGTTGATAAAATTTTCCCAAAACCACTATACTCAGCTACATGAAACTTCATAAATACACATCCGACCTTCAGCAAAAATCGGAAGCAAAACTTCGCATATAAATCAATCAAAAATAAGAGCCCCATCAACGATTTCCAAGTGGTCGCGATTGATTACCTCCGCGATCGAGCAGAAGGATAACGGGGCGACCCGAGCGAGATTTGAAGTGGGCACCATCAAAGCGGCTGCAACCTGTGGATCCCTTCTCGGGGTACACAACAACCCCACTAAGCGTGCCCCCGTAATTAGGGATTCCAAAGTTAGCAATTGCACTTTCATGTCTCCCCCTGATATGTTCAGGCCGCAGAACACGGATGCCGCTCTTCTCCACCACGAACATTCCAGCCACCGAGCTCAGAATCATCGCCGCTGCCCATAAATGACAGAGCGCCGCCACCCCTCCCCGCCCGGACGCCATCAGTAGAGAGAGAGAGAGAGAGAGAGCGCACGGCCGGTGAGGTGAAGAGTGGAGCTAGATTCCTGTCAAGTGTCAACGGTCTGCAGTTGGGATATTTGAGAGAGGGAGAGCGAGATAATTACTTTGTTATTACGCTTAGCAAAAAAAAAGTTTTATCTGTGACGTAAAGTGGAAGATGACCGGCGGACTAACAGGACAGGAGGAGTTCGGTAGAGAGAGAGAAAGAGAGATAGGAACAAGGAAGCAACCGCCTCCTGAAAGTTGAAAAAATGGCTTTTTGGACGATTTTGGGCTTCTCCTGGTATTTATTGCCAACAGTCTCCATTATCCTCCTCCAAGCACAATTGTTTTTATATATTTTTTATATGAAATTCTTATAATTTTATCATTATGATCACCGATATTGAATCTTTGTACAAAGTTAAGATATAAAATGCTCTATCATTGAAAATTTTTTTGTATATAATATTTAATTTTATCATAAACTCACCTTAATTTTTATTTTATTTTTATGAATAAGCCAGTCAGAAAATTTTGACTTTAGATTACTCATAATACATGTAATTGATCAAATTAATATATACACTAAATATTTATTTGGATAAATATGTCTGAAAGTTCATTTTGGATAAAACTACCGCAAATGAGTGATAATGTCTTATATTCTCAAGCTGCTCATTGGACTCATAAGTCATTGGAAAATGGCTTGAGCTAGTTCAAATTTGAATTGATTCAAACTGATTCAAGCTTGATATGAACCTTGTTTGAACTTGATTTGAATCATGAGCCCATCTTTCTTTCACGTGGCATTAGTCAGTTGATGCTTGCCCCGACAAGCTCCAATTATAAACTTTTTTTGTCCTTAACATGTCAATAATTGTATAAATACTTGCGCTCAACAAGCTCCAATCACGAACTCTTCTTCACTTTTACACGACAAACATCTCATCAATGTCTGCCTAGATTTAGCTCTCATCATGAATTTGTCTTCTTCTTCACACCCATTAGTCCCAACAATGCAACAAAGAGCTCTCATCATGACTCCTCTTCTTCTTCACATGCCGACAATTATGTTGAAGCTTACATGCTCCCATCAATGCTTGCCCCCAGTAAGCTCCGATCACTAACTCTCTTTTTATTCACATACTATTGATATCATTGATGTCTTCCTCCGGCGAGCTTCGTCTCTAACAATTCCAAGCAAGGTTTATATCTTAGACCAAACAAAATTCAAATTAGTTTAAAATTGAACCGATTCAATCTGAGTTTAATTACAATTTATTGAGCAATTTGTAAATACAATAAGTTATCTTTTATTTAAAATAACTTCATCTAAATTAAATTTTATGATATATTTCACCAAACAAAATATATTCTGAGGATATTTAGCCTAAAAGTTATATAATGACATATTTTAAGTCAAATTTTCCTTTGCTTACAAGTTATTGCATGCCCAACACTTACAACTACAATAACACAATCAATTTACTTGCAACATATTATGATTTTTTCTCTTAAACTTTTATGATAAGTTTTTCACTCTTAATAATCTTATGCTCTCTTTTATCCCCTGTCATCTCTATAGTCACTTATAACCATCCATTTAATATATATAAAAATAAGATCATTAAATCTACCACACATTCAAATGCTCATTAATTTATCATTTAGGATTCATTATTATTTCATTAAAACCTACCATCGTTATATTTCAATTGGTTTTTCAGCATTTATACGTAGTTTAATTTGGTCTGTTGGTTGGGAGCTTTGGCTACAAATTAAGAGGTTTTGAGTTTAAGGCTCGTTTGGGACGTCTTTTTTATTGCTTCTTGAAGCAGTTTTTTAGTATAAAAATTAAATTTTTTGTACTAGAAAGATGCTTCAAGAAGCAGTAAAAAAACCGTCCCAAACGAAGCCTAAGTCTTATGTGTGTGATGTCTGTATGAATTTATCTTAATTGACCTAAATATCCCTTTAAAAAAAAAATCTTTCAACATTCTTCAGTAGCTCATATTTACTAAATTCATATCCAAAATATTTATATACTATCTGTTTAAATTTTTTATCTTCTAAAAATTACATATATTATCCTATTTTTTAAAATTACTTCAAAAAAAATCATTTACTGCTATTTTATCATTTGTACATACATCATAACAATTCATTTTGAATATTCTTAATTTGTATGTTAATAATGATTTAATGGCAATTTTTTATGTGAAAAGAAAATCTTTAAACACTCCACATCAATGAATGTCTGACATCTCTCCAATAAATATACTTATAATAACTTAAATTTTCTTTCAAGCAACAACTTTTCTCCTTGTCAAAATCATGGGTATCCTTTAGTTTTATTTTAATTTTTTCATTAATTGTCTTTATAAAAATGCCTACTATGATAGATTTTTTTACATAAAATTAAATATCTCCGCTAATATTTTATATTTTTTATAGACTTTATATACTAAAATTTATCACAAATTGAACATCTTGGGTTATTAAATTTCATTATAAAAATACTTTTACAATAATTAGAATTTTCTTATATTACATATTTTATTAAAAATAAGTATTAATTTTGAAGGGATGTAACGCGATTAAAATGATTCCAATAATATATATTGTAGGCCCTAAATAATGTCATTTAGTATCATTGGAGAAAAGATTAATATAATATAGTAGATATGAAATATGCAAGGTAAATTCTAAGGTAGAATTAGATGAGACTTACGTCATTTGGTTATTCGGTTATTTTTATGGGATCATTTATGATCTGTTTGATATTTGTTTTGTTTTTTTTTTTTTTAATGAGAGAAGATTAGGGATAAAAAATTCAAATATTAATATTAATGTTGGGTCAAAAGTTAAAGTTGATGTCGATGACATTTATCGATGTAATTGATGATGTCGTGCTACGAAGTTGGCAGATATCAGTGTTAGTGCCAATGGCATGCATCAACTTTAATTATAAGTAATGACATGCACCAACATTTTTTGCAATGGTGAGTAATGAAGTTGATGGCCTGCATCAACATTAAAGGCGATGCATGCATCAACATTATTGGTGATAGAATGCGATAAAATCAGCATACATCAATATTTGTGTTGACAACAACATGTATTAGTTTTATAAATGATAGTGTGAATTAACATTATTAGTGATATTTGGTGATGAAGTCTATGGGTGTTAACAGTCACATAATGGTGGTCATGTAATGATTAAGAGATCCTACTCATATAATAATGATTAGATGATTGTGGTTTGACAACATAAGTTAGGCAAATGTAATTAGGAGATGAAGCTAGAATGATGAGAAATGGGCAATGCCAATTGATATATAGTAATGATTGTTAGTATCAAATGCAGGGTATCTTCATATCTATACATTCTCTCTAATTTCAAGTCAATGTCCACGCTCAAAAGTCCTATTTTATGTAAAGAATAACAATTTATTTATAATTAATTTTCTTGAGTAATATTTAGATAATTCTTATAAAATCTTCTAAATACTAAATCGGACGACCCATATAGATTCCTTTAATTATGGACCATTCTTTTATCTTTCAGTGTCTTAATAATCTCAAAATTGAGGGATTCTAAGTTTATTGGTTTCCTCTCATTAAGACGTTTAATTTGTGTATAAATATGCAATATTTGAAGATTATTTAGTTATTCAATAAATATCACAAAACTGCTAATTACGCTTCATATGATTGATAATTTGAGGTTGTTTGAACTATAATTGGTATCACTTTTGACGTCGTTGTGTTTGTCTTATTGAGACATTCAATTTGAATATAAGTTTTTTTTTTTTTTTGGAATCAAAATGTTAAAAGTTTTCAATTTAAGGATTACAACATAATTTATGTTTAATCAGATGAATTTTCTAATGACAGATCAAATTTATATTAGAATATGGGTAATTTTATAGCATATATATCATTAATTTCATGCATGTTTGTTATCTATCAATACAACTAAACTATTCTACAATAAAACAAAATTTACAAAATAAATGCAACTAAATTATTACATCTAAAATATTAAATAAACAGCTTAGCAATATTATATTTATGAATATATAATAGCTTAACTATATTGTCTATCAATTTATTTCTATTTATCTTTTTAAATTTAATTATATTGTTTGATAATTTAATTATATTAAGATATAATGAAATGAATGAGATGTTTAGAAAAATCAACCTCATCTTAATACAAAATATATTAAAATATCCACATAAAACTTCTTTTTTTCCTAATTTTACTCCTCTAAAAAATCATTTTAAAATGTCTTCATAGTTTAATAAATATATTTATTAACTTAATTTTTAAATAATTAAACTCCATAATAAAATTTAGATCTCATTTGTATTAACAATTTTTATTTTTATTTTTGTGGGGAAGTTAATTTAATATTTCACCCTTCAATAAGAATCTGATATATTGTCGATTTGTCGTCATCCAGCTAAAGGCTGCTCAACTCATTTGCCATTTCCTAAAACTACCATGGGCTTTTTGGGTATTTCAGAGGTTTGAAAAGAATTTCCATCTCGACCGTTGAGATTCGCTACGAACCATTTTACAACATTACCCATCGCCGTTAAATTCGTTGCTTTGGATTAATCCAAACCGTCCATTTAGTGGTTCTCTATTTCAGTGACGCCACGCTACAACCGCCATCGGTTTTGCCATTGACGTTCCAACTACTGCAAAGAAATAGTACAAATTATTTTTTTTTACCGAAATAAAAAAACTTCTCATATCTTTATCAGAAGGTTTAAAAAATCTTTAAAAGAGGTTATTTTTAAGGAAAAATAAATTAAAAAAAAAAACAAACCCGTTTTAAAAAAAATTAAACAAATCAAATAGATCATTAAGACCATGTGAATATGTGCTATATGTGCGTGTTTGCAAGAATCTTTTAATATTTTTTCTAACTATTTTAAAAATTGAAAAGTTATATTTTTTGGGAGGTGAGTCAAAGAAAATTTGAAGTTAGTAAGTTCTATTATGGGTAGTGGAGAAGGAGAGACGAAACTCTTAGTAATCGAACAAATAGTTGAGCATGAAAACTTATAGTTTGCTCCAAAAAATTTGAAGAAGGAAAACTCTTTATTTTTTCAAAAAAAGAATAAAATTAAAATTTTTAAAAAATTATTTAGAATTTTTCTTTCCTGACTCATTTCTTGGCTCTATAAAAATCCTCATTATGACTATCAGAGATACACAGATTCTCATACATGACCTTATTTTCTTTAGACATTATGAAAATATTATTCTACACAGGAGTCCAATAGTCAAAGTTTATCAAGACTCATCGACTTTATAGCAAGGCTATGATCTCCTTTTAAGAAAGGTGTCGACTTTCCTTATAAGATGACCAAATTTCGCTGCCATCAAGGCTTATATTCCTAAAATAGGGCTTAGGTCTTCCCTTGAAAAAAAAAAGTAACCATCTTTATTGATAAGACTAAAATTAGAGATGATCAAGATTTGCAATCTGTACTGACTAGTGACTATTCAGCCTTCAATTGAAAAAATGTGACGACCATTCTCGTTACCCGGAACGAACTTTGAGCCCGGCCAAGTTCTTCACCGTACATTTACTATCTAATTTTCTTTCCATATAAAGATAATTATCCTTAAAATTTGACCAAAAATATAAAGATGAAAGATAATGTTACTATCAATCATTGATGAAATAATGCACAAATGCTCACAAAAAGATGTTTCTCCAAAAATATTAAGAATTTATTCAACACACTATTTTTTCTCATTTTAAAGCAACACTCTTTCTCAATTTTTGCACTTTTTTCTCAAAATTTTGCACTTTTTAAAAGCAATAAATAAAAAAAAATTATCTCAAATAAATCTTTAAACTGTCCTAAATAAAATCTTAATAGGATCAAAATTTCATGATTTTAAGTGCTTATTAATCATAAATCATATCAATCTAATAGGGCCCACCCACCTACCCATTTCTTTCAAATTAAAGAAGTATTCTCTTCTAGAATTCTACTTTTTATTTTCTCAAAAATCTTCCTACTTTTTCAAAGGACCTCATCATGATTTAAGAATAAAAATAATGATAATCTTACATTATTTATATTAGAATAAGCTTAAAATTTTTTAAATTTATATTAATAACTTTTTAGCTTATAATATCATACAGAAATACTAATTTTAACATAATTTTATCCTAATATAAATTGGGTTAAAATATCACCACATAATTTTTTTTCTGATTACTTCTATAATTAATTAAAAGTCTTGCTAATTGTGGGGTCATTTGAATCATGTTGTTAATGAAGACATTAACAACTAAACATTGAACTAAGTAAAAATTAAAGGATTAATTAGGTTTAGCACAATCGTAATTGCTACTTTAAAAGACCGTTTACTTCGCACGTTTCAAACCATGCATTTCTGAAAAATATATTTTTTTCATATGACCTTTTTTAATAAAAAAAAACGAAAACCAGGGGGTCTGACCCAGTTTGAATGAATTCATTAGTGTTTATAGTCGATTATAAATGAGGCCCTTGCTTGGGGGGTAAGCCTTGACTTAATGTAGCGAAAATACATCATATAGAATTCATTACATGGTGAGAATTAGAAGAATCAATATTTAAATATTCATTTGGTCGGCAGGACCATAGTCGGTGGGTGACGGAGATCTAAAAGACAGTAGTTTTGCGACAGAGGTCGAAATGACTATAATCGGTGAATGACGAATGTCAGAAAGGTCGTAGTCTGGTGACGAAGGTCGGAAGTACCGTAGTCGTCGGGTGACGGAGGTCGCAAAAACTGTAGTTTGGTGACAGAGGATGGAAGGACCATAGTGGGCGGGCAACAGATGTAAGAAAAATTCTTGTCTAGAGACGGAGGTTGGAATGATCGTTGTCAGCGGTCGACAGTGGTAAAAAAGACCATTGTTTGACGGTGGAGGTCAGAAAAACAGTAGTCGGCGGGCGATGGTGGCCAGAAAGAGCACAATAAGGCGACAAAGGTCGGAAGGACCGTAGTCAGCGGGCAACAGTGGTCAGAAAGACAGTTGTCTGGCGACGAAATGACCGTAGTCGACGTGCAACAGTGGCCAGAAAGACCGTTTTTTTTTGGTCGGTCGTCAAAAGGACCGTAATCGGCGAGCGACAGTGGTCAGAAAGTTCATTATCTAGCGATGGTGGTAGTGTAGAAGTTCGGCGTCAATTGGTGACCGGGTGGAAGTCCAACTTTAATTGGTGGCCGGATAGAAGTCCGGCATCAGTAGGTGGTCTGACAGAAGTTTGGAGATGATCGGTGGTCGAGGATGAGTCTGATGGCAAGAGAGCTCTAGTTTCTTTCTCTTATTTATCTTCCTTCTTTTCCTTCCTTAGATCCCCTTTTCATGCATGAGGTATGAGGGATCTATTTATAGTTTTTTTAGAGTGACATGACTAGTAAATAGGAGGGAGATCAAGGGTATGTTGGAAGTGGTTTGATTGGACGGGCGATATTGATCCCCTTGATCATGGACCATTCACTGGCATTTGAATGTTTGATCAATGATATTAGAATTTATTGATCTTTAGCTCATTGGATTCATCTCGCCAAGCTATTCGATTCAACTATAAATATGTCACATTTGGAAACCGTTTGGTCATCCAATTTATAGTTTGAACCTTTTAAATGTGATTCGGGTCTTTGATTTGGTCTCATTTGGGATCAGATTGAGTCGAATTTGGTGTCGCTAGGTTCATCTTCTCAAGACTTCAGTTTGATTATAAGTTTGCTGAAATTGGAGTTCATATGATTCAGAGTTTCATTCGGCAGCTTCCAACTCAATTTTGGCTTGAGATTTGTGCCATATTGAGATAAATTTTTGATAATATATCAAGAATTTATCCCATAAAAATAATCAAAAAACTATTTCAAATAAAAAGTAAGGGCCTGTTAGGGGTATCTTTTTTACAGTTTTATAATTATAATTTGTGATGATAAGCCCATAAGGGTATTTTGAACATTGCATAGCTTAATCAAGATGGCCATTAAATTCTCTAATCAAATATTAAGATAAGCTAATTCATAGTTAATTTCAAGTCAATGCCATTGAATTCCAAAGGAAAATATTACACCAATGCCCTCCCTTTTTCTTTTAGAAAACTAATAAAGAAAATGACTTATAATGGTTCAATTTATTAATATTTAGAATATTATATATATAATTTATTAGAAAATTTAATTTAAATCCAACTAATTAGGTACTGTGAACACCACTAAAATAAGGTACACAGTCAACTTTCAAGATAGGCAAGAAGGTTGCCTAATCAGTTCTATCATTTCACTAATATAAATTTTATTTTTCTTAAGAGATATGGCAGATAATGTAACAATTATTTTTAATTGCAAAAGTCTTCTACAAGTTGCAGATCTCTCAACTAGAGAGTCGAGATGTTCGATGTCAATATGAAATTTATTATCGGAAATTTTTTTTCAATCTTAAACTTTCTGGTGATTTTTCGGTCACCTTGTTAGATCAAAAAAATGTGCTGATTAAGCTTGGTAATGACTTAGATTATGGTAGGATTTTTGCTCATCGTTCCTATTTTGTTGCTGGTTGTTTCATGAAAATCATCAAATGGTCGCCTCTCCTCGATTTGTCGGAGGAGTCGCCGATCGTCCCGGTGTGGGTTTCTTTTCCGGGTTTACGTCCTCATTTGTTTGCTCCCAAAATTTTATTTGGTTTGGGATCGATTTTTGGCCGGCCGATTCAAACTGATAACGAGACGGCGATGGGTTCGCGTCCCTCTGTCGCTCGTTTGCTGGTTGAAATCGATATTTCTAAATCTCATCCGCATTCGGTTTGGTTAGGTCCGAAGAAGTGTGGGTATGTTCAAAAGGTAATTTTTGAAGATGTGCCTAGCTTTTGTCAGCATTGTAAGGTTGCTGGCCACAAAAAATCGGAATGCTCTAAACTATTTCCTCATTTAAGAACGCCTGTGAATTTGGTTCTTCCTCCTGTGGATGTCGGGTTAAATCTTGATATTAATCCTCCTGAAACTGTTTTATCTCCTTCCACTAATCTTCTCTATAATCCTATTAATGCTGCTACTGCGGAAAAGGGTGAGTTTTCTTTGAATCCTGGTGTTGGATGTGCTGAGGAGTCTACTGCTCTGTCCTCTGATTCCCCTGCTTTGCTGGATGTTCCTATCGGGTTGGGGGTTGATGCCTTACCTGATATTGGTGTTGGTGTTGTTTCGAGCCCTGGATGTGCTCCGGTTGAGCCTTTTGTTCTGTCTGGTGATTTAGATGTACCTGTTATGGATGTGAATACTGCTGTGAATGTGCTAGTGGAAAATTTAAGTGAAATTTCTAAAAGTTCGAATCAGTTCGTCAATGTTCCAGTACATGCGGTTGAAACGATCAATATGGTGAATTCTTTGTGTCGTGATAGGTCGGATCAAAGGGATTGGTTAAATGGTTCTACTGATGGTGATTTCGTATCTGATCAGTCGGATTTTGGTTTCATGTCTTCGGATTTTTGCGGGGGCTCTGACCCAGGAAATGAGTTTTCTTTGGTTCGTGTTAATGTTCGTCATTCGAAGGTGTCTCGTGGTAGGGGTCATGGAAAGGGCCGTGACAGGGGCCGTCGAAGGCGTTGATGACTTGTTGTTTTGTGTTACTTCTGCTATGGTCTTCGGTTTATGGCTTTCGATGTCCTCGCCGATTTTTCCGTTGTGCTCTGGGGCTATGATGTGGCCGGGGCTCGTGCCCTATCTTTTGCTAGCGGCAACCTTTGGTGCATTTCTTTGTGGATCGTATACTGGATGCTAATATCACCTTATTGGATGGCCTGTGCGAGCTGGTGGGGCACTGGTAGTCTCGGCCAAATACTGAGCCCAACTACCTACTATCAACTTCCTTCTATTAATGTATTTCATCTTTTTATTTTCTGTTTTGACTACTTTTGGTGTAACCTCTCCTTTCATCAATAAAATGGTTTTGTTTAAAAAAATGTCTAAAATTTAAGACTCAACAAGATAACTAATTTGAGAATGAAGAGGTTCAACCCGAACCCGATCCATGACCTGAAATTGACACCCGATATAATAGGCACGATGTTTGCATTAGAAACTATACAAATTATTCTAATCAGGTCTTATCAACGCATATAAATTATTATATATCCAAATTCATTTCTAGAAGCCAAAACATTTAATTCCAAACAATTAAAATCTCTCTCTCTCTCTAAGGAAAAAAAATAGTAGGCTTATTTTTTTTACGAGGACTTTTGAGCCAATTAAAATAAATTCATATGTACATCACATGCACAAATTCCGTCCTTTCCGTAATATATCCCTTCTTAACTATAATATAAATAAACTTAAAAGATAAATTTTAACAATAAAAAAAATCAAAAAAATAAGTCAATCCTAGTATAAATATTTACTTGAATCGAAGATCGAAATCCTCCTCTTGATAGCCTACAAGACACTGATTTACACAGTTTAACCTATTTTGTGCAGTTATTTATCTAAATTAAAATTCATTTTGAAATCCGAACAAGAAGTATTAATTTTGTGCAGTTATATATCGAGATGGACTTATAAACCTATTTTTCTTACACTTACCTCATCCTAACAACAACCTATTTTATTTCATTTATTTCCAAGCTATGTTTAACCTTCTTTTATTTCCTTATTAAAATATTTTCATATATGTTTGATATGCCATCAAAAAATTATCTTGAGCGGGCATGAATCTAAAATTTTTCAAAATTAAATTGGGATCATCCAAATTCTGATTTCAATAGTCAAATTAAACATCTCAAGGAGACGAACCCAATGACGCCAAATTCATTTTGATCCGAGCCCAAATAAGCTCAAATCAAAGAATCAAAACATATTTGAAAGATTCAGAGCATCAATTGGAAGACCAAATGATATCCAAATATGACATGCTTAGAGCCAAATCGAGTGGCTTGACGAGACAAATCCAACAAGCCCAAGACCATTCTATTCTGACATCATTAAGGTGCCTAAATGCTTGATAAATGCTTTATAATCAAATGAACTAATATTAGTCGTCCAATGGAACACTCCCAACCTATTGTTGATCTTCTTAATATTTATTAATCATGTCACTCCCAAAAAATTATAAATAGACCCTCATTCTTTACATGAAAAGGTAAGATAAAAGGAAAAAAACTGAGAGCTCTCTTGCTCCCTCTATCTAACACAACCATCGTCGGAGTTCTTGCCCATTACAATCCCTCCAACCATCATTGCTCGCCAACTACGGCAACTCCAGTCAACGTCGATTGCCGACTACAGTCCTTTCGACCACCGTGGCTTGCATAATATGGTTCTTCCGACCCACCGTTGCCCGCCAACTACGGTCCCTTTGATTACATTCGCTTGCCAACTACGGTCCTTCCAAACACTGCCGCCTATCGATTACAGTCCTTCCGACTATCATCGCATGTCAACTACGGTTCCTCCGATCAGCATCATTTGTCGACTAGGGTCCTTTTGACCACTATCGCCTATCGACTACGGCCATTTCAACCACTAGCATTCGCTGACTACTATCCTACTAATCAAACGAACATGCAAACACTCTCTTAAGAACAACTTCCATATAATGCACTCTGTACAACATGTATTTGCTACATTGAGCCTACACCCTCCTCCAATGAAGGGTATTATTTATAAACAACCATCAATACTAATAAATTCATTCAAAGTAGATCAGACCCCATGATTCTTTTCCCTTTTTATTCAGTGTTTTCCACGTAAAAATCTTGATGTTTCTAATGAATATAACACCTTCTTTTATTTGTTGTGTGTTAGATCTTCGTACAAAATTAAGATATTAAAAATTACTTTCTATAGCAGTTTTATAAAACATTTAAAAGTTGATTCAATTGGCACCTTAATTTCAAATTAAAAACATATAAATTTTTTCTCCAATATCTGAACTAAATGCTTGATATGCCTTAATTTCAAATAAATATTGATGATTTTTAGCATAATTAAACAAAATTAGTAGTTGTTTTCATATATAGTGAAGTGAATGATACTTTAATTTTGGTGGTTAGTTGCGGGAGTATTAAATTTAATAAATAAGATAATTAAAAAAATGAATTAAATTTAGCAATATTAATTAATGATTGACCAACTCCTACACCTAAAACCTTGCATTTTTTTGACTGAGCATAATTTTAAAATTAATTTATCTAACCTAATTTTGATCTTTTTTTTTTGTTAACATTCCATATTATAAATATTGGAATATGAATTAAGAGGTTGTAAATTTATAGTTGAATTGATCGTTTCAACGAGGCCAACGTATCGATGCTCAAATCAAGCATTTAAATCCTTTAGAAACTTCTGAATATAAATTGATGGATCAAATAACCTTCGGTTATAGCATGTTTATAATCAAATCAAACACTTTTAATTACCACATTAATTATTGTTATTATTTAAAAAAAAACAACTTCTCACCATAAAACTTTATAATAACAAAAAAAAGCTAACTATAAGCATCGGCGGAGGGAGGGGGGCCAGGGGGGCCACGTGCCAATGCAATGCTTTTTGTTAAACATGCTATAACAGGTTTTTCCATTTTATTAAGTCTTCAATCCAACTTCACCCGGCCAATGCAATGCTTCAGGTATAGAGCCCGCTGCCGCGACCCGCTCTCCCGGCAAAACCCACTGCCGCATCCCGCTTTCCTGGCGAAGCCCGTTCACACTCCCACTCTTGCAGCGAAGCCTGCAACCCTGACCCAGCCGCTCTCACGGCGAAGTCTGCTCCCGCTCTCGTGTTCGGGCTACTCGACGAGCTATCGAGTCGAGCAGTCGAGTGTTCGAGCTTGATCTCGATTAGTCGTTGAGCTAGAACTCGTGTTTGAGTTCGACTCGTCGAGCCCAAGCCAGCTCGCGAGCCGGCTTGACTCGGTTGCACCCCTACACATGGCAGATATTTATGCCTTCTAAGCTCTAAGGACCATGTTATTTGCTTTTTTTAATTTTAATCTTATAGCTCTCTTGACACCGATAATGAGATGACAAACATAACTATTTTAATTTAGGCCCCCCCTGAATAAAATTTCTGGCTCTGCTATAATAGCAATTACAACACTTATAAAACCTAAGTTTTAAGTTCAATATTAAAATTGCCCTCATATTTCCTTTAAAAAAAACGACATAATTAATTGTGTCAAGCACTAAAGCCCACAAAAGGAAATAAAAAAAAAAAAACTACAAAAGATAAAAACGCTAGAGGGAGGGCTTGAACCTCCGACCTTGTGGTTAACAGCCACACGCTCTAACCAACTGAGCTACTCCAGCCACGCTACCGATTGCCGCCATATAATATATATAAAGATTCCAAATTAGATCCTTGTCAAACTTCCAATGGAATACGCACTTCTACTGAAAAAAATACAATTTCTTGAATAAAAAACTTAACAAAAAAGTGAGCATTACAAAATCAATAGTCAAAATTTGCATTGATCAATCAAACTACAGCTCTCAACCCCTTCAAACTGAAAAGATATTCGTTTTGAGCTTAATTTAAAAACTCTTGAGCTAACAGCCAATATTGTGATTAGTTTTAAAATTAATCATTACAAATCACAATACTAACATTCAGCCAAGAAATTTTTAGGCCCGGCTCATAAAAATCTCTCTTTAATCTTTCTTAAAACTACAACAAAATAGAAGAAATCTGTAGCAGCCTCTTTACATACTAGAATCTACTCAAAGCTTCACTGTTCTAAGGCAAGCTGCTTATGCCGGTGGAGATCAATTAGATAACTCGAACAAGTATAATCTTGAAAGTCGTTGACATCAAAGAGGGGCAGCCTCGGCTTAGAAGCTCTTCCCATCAACTACTGTGTTCTTACCTCTCCTCTAAGGAGCTGAACAGTTAACTTGCATTCTAGGACCAATATCAATCTAGTCATGAATGGTTAATCGAATGAACAACCTCCCCGGCTCCTTTCCCGATATCATCTTCGAAGCGTCACTGCAAATTCTCTGCAGGCGAACGCCAGCTTTGATTGCAACATATGTCACGACTTTGTTTCCAATCCAGTGGTCACTCTCTGCGGCCATCTCTGTTGTTAGCCATGTATCTACTGTTGGTTTCATCCTACCTCAAGCAATAACCATTGCCGGTGCCCCATCATCCTAGATTCTACCAGACACAAATGGTCGGCTATGATATAATCTGCAGAACGCAACAACCAGCTATTTTGTTCGAATGTCGCTGTCTTAACTTCGTCCTAGGCCCGCGAACGTTTGTACCGACTCCGCACCCTGCTTTGTTTTCTTCATGCCGGTGGAGAATGATGCAGAACATCTTTGTTAAAATGCTCCAGACATATGTGATTTAGTTTGTTACAAGTTTGTTATAGGTTTGTAGAACTTTTTTGATTCCTCTAGGTTTCTCTTGCTAGCTTATAAGTATAACAGTTGTAAGATGAATAATGGAAATAATATATTTTTGAGATTGATTGTTTTCACTATTTTTGTGTTCTAGCTCCGAGGAGCTTTTATTTGGGATGATTCTTCGATGATCTCCCTACATCATATACCACATTGTTCAGGAAGTTCTGAGATATGTCAATCTCATTTCCCATGGGTTCTACTAGTGATTTTTATTTAAAAAAAAAACTATGAAGAATGTATGATGTTGAAGTACCAAGATTATCATCCAAATCAACACAATGAAGCCATCTTAATCGGTTCTCCTAGGCTTAGATTCTATGATTTAAAACTCTAAATTAGTTATTATAATTGGAATATTACAAAGTTTATTTTGACAATTTGAAGTTTGAATGCAATACATATATTGAATGTTATACCATGGAGAATAGAAGCCAAACTTCCCTGTGGAGAGAATTGGAGAACCATGTGCAATCCTCCCTCAATACTAAAGCCAAGAAGCTGTGCAGAATTTGCATGATCAACATGAGCAATGATTCCAAGATCTGATGAGAAATAACCAATTCTCTCATCTTCTTTGTCTTTCTTACTTAACCTCTTGACAGCCACAAGTTGACCATCAGGAAGGCAACCTTTGTAGACGTCTGCATGTCCTCCTTTTCCAATCAAATTTTCTGCCAAATTTGGCAACAAAGAAAATTACTGGAGAAATATTGAACTAGCAACAGATAAAATAAAAAGGGAAGAAAGAGGATGGATGCATCTAATTTAAACAGAACAAACAATATATTTTAATTGAAAGAAGTTCGTAAGGGTATTAACATTTGCCTTGGTGCCAGAATCTATAAACTGACATAATCTATCAACAACTTCAACTCTGATACATGCAAGTTAATTTATGCTCCAAGAAAACCTACCAACACTATACAGAAACTTGAAAAGCTGAAACCTGCAAGATATAAGTCCCACAAGAAGATCAAGCGATCATGAAGAAAATAAATTTGTCAAGTGGTTAGGAAAACAAAACCAGTAGAGTTCAAAACATGCAAGCCACTGGTATAGAAATCATGGTGTAAAATTCTTTACTTGAAGCTTGCAAAACTGTAAGAAACACAGGAGTATACAATTATCAGTACTTTCTTTCAGTATACAGCGTTTCAATACATTTGAGATGCACTTGGCTAAGATAAGGTGACGAGGAAGAAGTAGTTACCTATTTCGCCTGAAAATGAATAATCAGGGGGGACAATTAGGTCGATTAAGACAGACCACACACACATCGCATACACAATACTCAAACCAAAGACCTCTTATGACACAGGGGCTTATAGAAAGAGCCGCTCTTGTTCTTTATTTTCTTTTATTTGTGTAGGTAAATAAGTTGCTCCCTTGTGGCCTTAGGCCCTTGCCTTTGTATATAAATTGAAGTGGAGATCTTAATAAAGACCATATTGATAGTTGGTAATTTTGCTACCTTTGTTTTCCTAGTCTCGTTGCTTGTTTCCGTTCTCTGTAACTTGGCTTGGCCAAGGGGTGAAACGGTACAGGAGATAGATGCCTAGGTGAGGCTACTTAGCTGAGAGACTTGTCGCCATTCCTTCTCCTTCAGAGTTGAGAATCGGCGTCATTTGGTATCAGAGCTGGCAATATGCCGCCTCGAAGAAATCTCCAACGGCCTGTCGGCGACATCGTGGTTGAAGATTTGCAACGAGAGGTCCACCGATTGCAACAAGAGTTGGCCCCAAGAGAGCAACAAGATGCGGAGAGCCATCAAGAAGAAGAAGATGTTAATCCTTTCCACCAAGAAACCTCCAACGAAGAAGAAGAAAACCACCAGAAGGCCCATGCGGGTCCGTCCTTCCTTCAGGGTTGATGGCGGGATTAAGATCGACCTTCCCGAATTTGAGGGAAGAATCGATCCTGATGAGTTTTTGAATTGGATGCATGCTGTAGAACAAATTATCGAGTTCAAAGAAGTGGCCGCCGAACGAATTGTCAATCTAGTGGCGATCAAGCTCCGGAAGAACGCTTCCCTTTGGTGGGAAAATTTGAAGCACAATAGAGCCCGAGAAGGTAAACACGAGATCACCAATTAGGACAAGATGAAAAGCAGCGCAAATACCTTCCGGATCAATACCGACAAGAATTGTTCTTGAGAGTTGAGGCTACACCGTCTGCAACAACGACAGTTGTTTCACTTGTTTGTTGAAGAATATGTAGCTGAATTCGAACATCTAACTTTAAAATGTGACCTTATCGAGCCAATGGAGAACACTATCGTAAGATTCTTGGATGGTCTTCAACCTGCTATTGCGCATGTGGTGCAACTACAACCTTTTTGGACACTCCAAGATGTGATTAATTTAGCTCTGAAGGTTGAAAAGCAACAAAGAACCACACATTCTAGTTATCCCCGGCCCAGAGAAGTATGTGAAGGCAAACATGGCCAGAACTCCAAGAACGGGGCATTCACATCTCACGAGAGGCCTTCTACATCGCAAGAAATAGAGGAAATGAGTATCTTATCCAACTTATTTTATTTATATGAGCAATTAATCATAAATAATAATTATTAAAATATTAATATACTAATTGTTGTACTCGAATATGGGTCTAGCAAAAAGGAAGTATTGATCCCCTTCCCTACCAAAAGGATGGCTCATATCGATGTCATAGATTATAACTTTCTTGCACTTATCGAAGATGATTGAGATCTAAGATGTCAGCAATGTGAGCATATGCGGTTGGTGCAAGATCTAGGGACGGCTTAATGTGCTATGTTGGTGGCGAGGTTCGTTGTTGGCACAATTTCACATAATGGTGAAGAGTTTGTATATGAGAGGTTATGAGACTAGCGTGAGCAATGTTGTCAAGAGTGGGGCATGGTCCCAGGGTTGATGAAAGCAAGTAGGTAATGAACGAGATGAGGTGCAGAATGCATGATGAGGTCAACAGTGGGAATGAGAACACAAGGATGTCAATTTCTTCGTTAAAAATAGATTTATTTAACTATCAACTAAACACACCTACATGACCCATTGTAAAAAGAGATAACATATGAATTTGATAAGTCAAATTTAGCAAGTAACCCCTATCTATCAAAGCATAAATGACAAAAGATTAAGGCATGCAGTATGAATAATCAAAAGGTGTGAGTGTGCTTACAAATGCACCACACTAGGTATCATTGTACCTTAAAATGATTTATCAATCATTTATTATTTTTAAATCCTATCCAATATATGCAAACATCTAGTGTATATAACTATAGTTGGTTTGTCAAATACTCATCACTAAAAAGGTAAATACCATCCTCAATGAAATCTAGTGATCTCTATTAAGTCGTCACTATGGGGGCCTATTGGCCTTGGCTAGCTAATAACCAATAGGGTTCTACCAACACACATCAACGCATAAATTATATTATTTTCCTAAACTTTCTATAAACAAATTTCAATAGGTTTTCTAGTTTCAATATGGCAAATGTTATCTGATTTTCCAACATACTCATTTATTTCATTCAATAAGAGCACGTGCATGACAATAAAAAAATTGATATACATGAGTTTATGCAATAATAATCAAGAATGATCTATTTATAAATCTTCCTAATTCATTTTGAGCATGTATATAAAATAAAAGAATCTATAACAATATGACTGATAATCTTATATCCAAAGGTCTAGCATAATAAACAAAATAACTCCCATAACAAACAAAGGTACATGTACCCCTAAATAAATAACAGTTAGTTATCTTTAGGTGTACTACATGAAATCCCAAGCCTACAAGATAATCAACTGACAGTGGTGCGAGGACAATAACTCGAAGGTTCTACACATAACAATAATGTTGAAAGATTTCAATCCTTGAAACCTAAGTTTTACAAAACCCGAGTTTAATTATATATATATTGCATCCTAGAATATTCACGGTAATAGAAAAATATAAAGTTTAACATCTTTGCTTTGTACAAAGATCCAGCACTCTATTAGATAAAGGAGAGCGTGCATCGTTCATAAGAGATACTAGAGTTTTTTATGTGGAAACTACTGAAAAGGGGGAAAATCATGTCGCCTGACCTTATTTCAATGAATCCACTAGTGTTTACTATTAATTACAAATGAGGTCCATCCTTTAGGAAAGGTATTAGGTTGATGTAGCAAATATACATTATATAAAGTGTAGTACATGGAATTGAAAGAATCAATATTGACATGTTTGTTTAGTTTGCAAGCGACGGAAGTCGAAAAAATCATAGTTGGGTGACGATAGTCAAGAGGACCATAGTCGGCGGGCAATAGAGGTTGGTAAGACCATCATCTTACAAAGGAGGTCGGAAGGACCGTAGTCAACGGGTGACGGATGATGAAAAGACCGTAGCATTGGGACAGAGGTTAGAAGGAACGTTGTCTAGCGATGGAGGTCAAAAGGATTGTTGTCTGGCAATGGAGGTCGAAAGGACCGTAGTCGGCCGACGACGGAGGGTGAAAAGACCGTTGTCAGGGAACGAAGGTCGAAAGGACCATAGTCGGCATGTGACAAAGGTCAGAATGATCGTAGTTGGCTGGTGATAGTGGTTAAAAAAACCATTGTCTGGTAATAGAGATTAGAAGGACCGTAGTCGGTGAGCGACAATGGTTAGAAAGACCATTATTTGGTGAGAGATGTTTGAAGGACTGTAGTCGGTAGGCAACATAACTTAGAAAGACTATTGTCTAGTGATGGAGTTCGAAATGATTGTAGTTGGTGTGCGATGGAGGCCTTCTGACCTCTATCATCGGGTGACAATGGTCAAAAAGACCATTCTCAAGCGACGTAGGTCGGAAGGTTCGTAGTCAGCGGGCAACAGTGGTAAAAAAGACCATTGTCTGGTGACGGGGTCAGTGTGCGACGGTGGTTAGAAATACCGTTGTCTGGAAACGAATGTCAGAAAAATCGTATTCGGGTGATAGTGGTTGAAAAGACTGTAATCGGTGGATGACGTTGGTCAGAAAGACCATAAATTAGCGATGAAGGTCAGAAATACCTTAATCGGATGAAAGTGTTCAAAAGGACCGTAATTGGACAACAAATATTAGAAGGACTGATGTTGGTGGGTGATGGAGGTCATGAAGATCATAGTCATCGACAATGGTCATAATAAAAACCAACGATAATATTATATGAACTATTTAACCGAGAAAGAGAAATGTTGTTAGCTTTATCTCTACATCATGAATGCATTTTCTTTATGTTATTAGTTAGTATAAAGTTCATGACTTTCTATAAGTTATAATGTTTTCATGTAAAATTTATTAATGTATTTGCCTATTTATTCCATATTACTATATAAGTCTACATTTATATTAACTATCTTAATAATTTATTTTCTGATGTTCAATTGGAGGAAAAAATTATAAGATCTCATGTAAAAAATTTGGATATAATACAACTATACAACTACAAAAAAGTCAATTGGTTATAACATAAGTTTATTTAATTTTAAAATTAATGAATTTATTTATTTCGTATATTTTAAGCTTCACATCATGTCCAATTTTTTTATTAAATATGTGAATCATTTGCACATATAATTACATATAATTATATTTATAATTAATGAAATGGGCTATCCTCATAAATTATAAAAAAACAAAAACAAAAACAATCGCGGGACTCTTTCCTAGCAAGCCGATCACTGCCCAATCCCCATTGTATCTCCCAATTCCAATTGATCGCATCGACGAATCCCTAAAACCAGAAGAAACCTTCTCAATGATCAATCTTATCTCAGACCTAAATGGACGCAACCTCCCCCTCCCCTTTCCCTTCACCAACCCCTCTTCGTTACCCTCTCTCCTCTCCTACCACCCCGCCGCCCGACGACCTCGCCGACACCTGCTTCCTCGAATTCATCCTCCGACAGCCCATCCCTGACTTCCTTGCCCAGGAAATATTCCTTTCCGTCCCCTAAATGGCCGCACCCTCCTCCTCCTCCTCCTCGTTCCCAACCCTTCTTCGTCACCCTCTCTCCTCTCCCACCACCCGGCCGCCGGCCGACGACCTCGCCAACACCTGGATCCTTGAATTCATCCTTCGACAGCCCATCCCCGACTTCCTTGCTAACGAAATATTCCTCTCCCTCCATTTCTCTTCCTCCAATCTCCACCCCCACCTCCGCAAAACCGTCCTACTCCGCCGCATCTCGTCAGACCTCCGCCGCCGTTCTCTTTCGGAGCGCACACTCCACTCCCTTGAGCTTATCGTGGAGCTCGACCGTCATAGCGGCTCCCGGCCCTCGCACCGCTTGAAGGCTGCGTACTGCGCTACGGCCGTTGAGTGCACCGCCGCGGCTTTCTTCAGGAGCGGCAGGGATTCCATCGACTTTGTTGAGAGATTCTGGATGGCAGAGGCCGCGGAGGGTCTCGTCTCCGAGCAACTCATTGAGTGGCGGAAAAGGATGGAACGGTGTCTCTCGAGTGGTGAACGTGGCGAAGAGATTTTAAAGAGGGACGCAGAAGATGCAATGAGCTCGGTAAGGGATTATTTGGAAGAGGCGTTGCAAGATATGGGTCCGCCTTTTCTCGAGATTGCGGCTGCAGAGTTTGTGGGGAAAAGATTGGATTTGAATGCAGTTGTTGACAAAGTAGGGAAGGTTTTCACTGAAATGAATGTTTGTTTTGAGGAATTGGATGAAACTGACGACGAGTTGGAAACTGATGGGGGTCGTATTTCGATGGGGATCATGGAAGAGGGTGGGGTTGTAGAGCGATCAGGGGGTATGACAGATACTTCTAGGAGGGATCTGAGAGTTGGTGGGATTAGAGAGGAATCTGATGGTCTGGGTAAAGCTTCAGCTATGCAAGGTGCTGACTTTAACGGTGTTGTGGGATCGGGCTTCGACTCTGTGGAAATGGAAGTTGGTATTGATTTTATTCTTGAATTATTGCTCTTTATATGCTTCTATGTTCTATCTCATGCTGTTTAATGTTTGAGTCTTACTAGATGAGGATATTATTAATAGAATACAAGTTGGATGGTTGAATTGGAGGAATGCATAAGGCTTGTTGTGTGATAGAAAAGTTCACTTCAAACTTAAGGAAAAATTTTGTAAGATGATGATGAGACTTGCAATACTTTATGGTGCAGAATGGTGGCCATTGAAAGAGAAGCATAATATTAAGTTAAGTGTTGCAGAGATGGCAATGCTCAGGTGTATGAGTGGCTTTACTCTTAGAGACATGATATGAAATGAGCATATACATGAAAAAGTTGGAGTAGTTCCACTGGACGGCTTAGATGGTTTGGTCACATAAAACGATGGCCTTCCAATTATCCAATTAGTAAAGTCAATGTATTAGATTTGGCTTATGTTAAGATTAGTAGAGGTAGACCTAAAAAGTTTTGGTTAGAAAATATTAGAAATGATGTTTCTTTATTAGATTTAAATGAAAATTTGAATCTTATTAGGACACAAGGGAGAAAAAGGATTCATGTTGCAGATCCCACGTAGTGGGATAAAGGCTTGATGATGATGTTGTTGTTGTTGCCGCTGCTGCTCTTTTACTATATTGCATTTTTGAATTCAATAAACATGAAAATAATTCATTTTCTTATGTCATAGAAGACAACGAAAAAGGTGTGAATTATATTCCTGATCATAGTGGATGTAACATTCTTCAAGTTGCTCCTGATGAAGTAAGCAAAGTGAAGGATGCCCTAAAGAAGAGCTCTTTTGATCTAAAGAGGATGGTGGAAGATCCCCTCCCAGAGGCACAAGCTGTCGCAGCTGCAGTATTGGATAGCATATCTCGTGTTCATGACAATGAGGCCGAAAAGCAAATTTCTGTGGAAAATCCAGTCTTGCCAGTTTCTCCTGTTGATCCCGTTGCTGGAAACCCCCCTGGAATGGGCTGTAGCACTGATGACTTGGAGAAAGAGAAATGGAACTTATCTGTTTTTAAGCAAATGGAAGGAAATCATATTGATGCTGGGCCAAGCAAGCGGAGAGAAGTTGTGGCTAATCATGGTATTTCTGAAAGGAATCCAACTGCTCATATTAGTGAGGTGATTTCTTCGCACACATTCTATTATGTGATTGTTTATTCATTCTTACAGTGGTGTAATGCAATCAAGTTTCTCATAAATTTCCTTTATTAATCCACAAATCAGTTGAATTTAATGATTGTGTGAACATGATTCTTCCTTCTTTTATCCACCCTAACCCAAATCAAAATTATTAGCATGACTTCTAGTGACTAATTTTCTTTATCAAGTCGTTGATCAGATGTTCTTGAAGGTTTCTTGCATGATATTATTCCACTAGTTATCCCCTGGACAATATGGCATGGTCCAGATCAAAATGTTTTATGCATCTTCTTTGCGGCTTCAAGCTACATTATATCATGATTGAATCTAGGGGAGCTATTATTCATTATGTAAGGAGTAATCAAGGGGAACTGTTTGAGAAAGTTCCTAATTAAGGGGAATATTATTTAGGAATGTTTCTTAGAATATGTTAATTGTTTAGGAAGGTTTCTTAAATCATGTTTAATTATTTAGGAATGTATTCTAAAGTATATTTAAATATTTAGGAAGGTTTCCTAAATCATGTTTAATTTTTTATGAATGTTTCATAAATTATGTTTAATTGTTTAGGAATGTTCTATTTATGATTTTATATTTTAGGGCTATTTAAGTGGGAGTTTTATAGGGATTAGGATATGTTATTGCTGAGTTTTATGTTCTTAGTATTTTGTTGTGAGTTCCTAGTAGTATCTTGGTCTTGTCGGAGAGGAGATCTACTTCTCTAATAATAGATCACCTGTATCTTGCTTTTATATTGCATAAATAATACAAAATCAGCCACTATTTTGGGCATTCCTGCAGTTTTCCATTGATTGGGTTGCTGTTTTTTACTTCCAAGGCATATCAGCTTTGTTTGGACCGAAGGAAAGTGAAGGAAACAAAAGAGATCGAAACATTGAATTTTGTTATTTTCTTTCAAGTTGAGACAGGTTTTTTATCTGCATATAAAAATCCAGCCACAATATATGAAGCTTATTACACAAGTGCATATGATCCCTAGATATACAACTTACACATATACATGCCTATGCAGTCATTCATTTTCCTTGTCTTGGAAGTTGGAACATGATATAAAATATTCTTGCATAATACATGCAACAGAAAGTATAGCAAAGGCATCTATAATTACTTCCGTGCCTTCACTGCCCACCGTATGCATTCAGTGTACCTGAAAATGTTACTGAAAGAGGTGCGAGTCCACTTACTTGGTTGATGATCCTTATCAAATAAACGAAGCATTTTTCATTACCACAATCACTTTTTATAAACACAATCACTTTTTATATGCACTAAACATGATGTACTGATAGGATATGGATTAGCATATAACATGTTATAATAACTATGCATGATTAAGCATTTAGATCATGATATAGCATGGCCTTAGTTTTATCATATATCATTTATTATATCAACAAAGCAACACATATAATTCCATACATTATTTGGCATGACATGTTATCATTTTTCTACTTTGTCATCATTTAAATGTGTCATAATTCATCAGTTGGAGGTTTTCACCTAAATTCAATAGATTGCTGCCTTAGTTTAGTAAGGGCCTGTTGATCCTATTCAAGTTCTCATGATTCCACTACTTGTTACAACAACATTGATGATTTGCTATAATTTATTGGGCAGGAGGCCTTCATTTAAGTTCAACAATAGGTCATCGCTTTAGTTCAAGAGGAGGCAATTTCTCAATTTAGTAGGATGTTGTCACCATAGCTTGAGCTTGTCATGTATTCCATAGATGGCTAACCAATATCGTTCATTGTGAACGTAAATATCGTTTTGAACGTAAATATCGTTCTCCATTTTTTTCTTATTATTGTTTGTCTTTTTTGTGGTTATTCAGATCATACCCTCACTGCCATCCGAAATTTTCATTATTTTTTACCGGCAAGACAAAAATGGTCTCATTTCAAATAGTTGAGGGACCAAATTGGTCCCTCATAATATTCTGGACCATTTTGGCCCCTCCTAAAGAGTTAAGGAATCATTTTGATCCTTTTCTCTAGATATATCTAACATTTAAAACTTTTTATTTACTTATATAACACATAAAACTCTCTTTAACACCTCAAATATATCAGTCTCCTTCCATGCACATCTCATTAACTCCTCTTTGGCATAAGTTCTATCTCATCTTGCATGACTTTGAATTTCTTCGGTAGGAGCTCAAGCTCTCAATTCTCAGGCAAGTTATTCTATCGAAGTGGGCAAGACCGACAAAGGTCCATGCATGGGGGGAGGCGAACAAGGTAGTCTGGGGTTAACAAAGCAAGTAAGGGGCAATGAAAAGGGGACGAAAGGTGAGAGGTCTAGAGTAGAGAATAAGAAAAGCTTGCACAGGAGAAGGCAGAGCAATGAGCTAATGAAGATGATTCAACAGGAATAACAAAGATCATAATAGAGGGAGACTGAGTGATATGTTTGTGATGTTAAAACTTTCAGGTGCTCTATAAATAAATAAGAAGTTTTAAGTGTTAGATGTATACATATAGACATATAGATGCATTAAGTGTTATTTATGTAAACCCGCAATAATAATAATAATCTAGTAGGTGACTCCACCTTAATATCCTAGCCCTATTCCCAATTGATTTGTCATCATGTTTGTAATATGTCCAATATTTATAATTCCATCTCTTTTAACTGGTATTTCAGCTTTATCATATTGGTTAAACTGTCTTTTTGTTCCCAAAGATTTTCGCTGGCTATAATTTATTTTTAAACTCGTTCTAAACCCCTCCTCAGTTCTAGTATGTTTTTAATCAACTAGTTCTTTAGCAACCAAAAAGAGTCATAAAGGATAATGCTCTTTAGTTATCATTTGCCCTAATTTTGAATGTGCAACAGCACCATGCACCGAGACTTTACAAAACATTTTGTTTTTTTATTGTCCCTTTAACTAATTATCTCTGTTTAGCAAGTAATTATATGGATTATAGAGTGCACTGCTCTTGCACATGTAACCTAATTATGACTGAAAATTCTCGTTAGGGCTTACTAGAATAAAAAAATTGTCTCATAGAATTGATACTTTTTGCAGTGGTGTTTGAATTCAAATTAATTATATTTTTTGTTTCATTTTTTCAGTCGATCGAAGATTCCCTGGAGTCATCAGTCCCTACGGAAAAACTTAAGTCGCCCAATCCAACTTCGAGGGGAAATTCTCTAGCTAGGTTATGTAAAGGAAAGCTTATCAAAAGGAGAGCTGTTAAGAGATGGACTCAGCTGGAAGAACATACCTTGAGGGAAGCTGTAGCAAAGTATGTTCCATGCTGATACTACAATTGATATTTAGGTTTCGTTTGGGACGGCTTTTTTATTGCTTCTTAAAGCAGCTTCTTAGTACTAGGAAGCTGCTTTAAGAAGCAGAGACTTCATTTGGGATGGCTTTTTATTACTTCTTAAAACAGTTTTTTAGAATAAAAATTTAAATTTTTTTATTAAAATGTTGCTTTAAGAAACAATAAGAAAGCCGCCCCAAACGAAGCCTTAGTCAATTATTCTTGCTAAATCATCTGGAAATGTTATGGCTTTTTCATTTTTGTTTGTTCTCATTCTTTCTATCTACTACAATTGATAACCTTTACTGTTATGTAAGATTTTTATTTATCGAATTTATCTGCACATTAGCAATTTGATTCCCTCTTCTTTTGTGAACAAAGGTATGGCAAAGGAAACTGGAAATTAATTCTGAACCGTCATTCTGAAATATTTGGAGAGCGAACAGAGGTAGGATGTTCTACCACTTTGCCTTTTTTTTCTTTTGCTACTTGCATGAACTAGTTTTATATGAGTTTTTTTTCTTAAACAGGTTGATTTAAAGGATAAGTGGAGAAACATGGCTCGACATTTATTGTAGGACTTTCAGTTGCAATTTCATCTTTTAGTTTTCTGGTTTAGTGTGGTCGCCCTCATCAGCTCTAATCTTATCAAAATATTTAAGGTCAGCTGCCTTTACTGTCATTTATGCTTCCATATTTTGTGTCTACTTGTTTGTCATGAATTCTTAGATGTTCAGGACTTGCACCGTATTTGGATATCCTTATTATTATTTTTTTCTTTTTAGGTGTAACGCAAGCATGCCCTATTTTTGTAAATTTCTTCGAAGCAATTAAGGTTTTTTTAAGCTGTTTTTACCCTGCCCTTTATTTGTTATTCAACAGTCATTTTCCTAGTCGAAGGTGTTTGATTGGAGAAATTATCACGTGCAAAGTCCGGATGTAGAGTTGTAATCAGACTCCAATCAAATGTGAACTAGTTACCAATATACGATTTTTATGTTATCATGTATTAATTGTGTATTTATTTTGTATTGATCGGATACAAAATGAGCATATACGTCATAAGGTTGGAGTAGCTCCAGTAGAAGATAAGATGAGAGAGAGTCGTCTTAGATGGTTTGGTCACATAAAACGGCTGCCTTCTGATGACCCGGTTAGGAGAGTAGAAGTATTATATTTGACTTATGTTAAGAAAGGTAAAGACAGACCTAAAAAGACTTTGTTAGAAAATAATAGGAATGACCTTTATTTATTAAATTTAAACGAAAATTTAACCTTTAATATGACACAATGGAGTAAAAAGATTCATGTAGCCGACCCCACATAGTGGGATAAAGACTTGATGTTGTTGTTGTTGTTGTTGTTGTGTCTATTAAATACACATTCAATATATAATTAATAAACATTAATATAAAAAAATTATGTGTTGGCCACGTGTTAGTGTGCATTGGCCACGTGTCCTGATTTGATTGGAATCTGAACGTAACTCTACGTCCGGATTCCGCATGCAATAATTTCTCCTTTGATTGTGGGCTATTTGGCTGCCATGTTTTTGTTTCTGCTGCTTCATATTTGGGATTTGGATAATATCAAGTTTAAATTTAATGGTTATCTGGAAGTGAAATTGACTGAACTTTAGCCAATCATATATACTATCATGGGGTCTAGAATGATTGGTATGAAAAGATAATTTTTAACGCATCATCTTTACTTGATTTTTGATGCATTTGATGAGTTTTTCTGGATCTCAGATAGGCGATCTCGCATTAATTACTTGGGTTAAAATGACTCAATAATGATGTCTTGGATATGAAACTCTATAATTCCTGAAATAAGGGATGTCTACATGTTTCTTCATTGAGTAAAGGAAGTTTGGGATACAATAAATCAAATGTATTCTAAAATTCTGGTTGCGGCCCCAATCTAAGAGATCAAATTCAAGATCTTGACCTTAAAGCTAGGAAGATGATCCATCATAGAACACTACATTCTCATACAAGGCCTTGACAAGAGATTGATTATTATTATCAATACATTCAAAAGAAAATGCATCAAAGATGTAAACCTCCTTTAAAAGTTTGTTGGAAAATATCAAATTTATAATTTTTTTGATAAAATATTGAGTCTTAGGCTTCATTTGGTTCTTCCTCTTCTTTTGCAAAAGGCTATATTGCACCGATACATTTATTTACGAAGGTGTGTTGTATCTGATACACGGATACGGCTCTGATACGTGTCGGATACAGCTTTGCCGTATCTAATTAAAATACTATTTAATTTCAGAAGTACACGCGTATCTGATACGCGTGCCTGTTGAAAAAAAAAAAACTGAAAAAAGACTTCTTGTATTTACTTCCATGGCTATGAGGGAGGTTCTCTCATTTTCGAGATGGATTTGAGTCCCTTGATGATATGAGAATATTAGAAATTGTTAATCTTTTACTTGATGAGTCTGAATTAGAAGCTATGATATTTATTGAAGATGATATAGAAGTTCAAAGGCAAATCATGAAGAAGCTAATCATATCATTCCTTCTATTGAGTAGTTGAAACTTCATGTGCTAGATAATTTATGTTTATGCTTTTGTTGTTGTACTACATATTTAATACTTACTTTTATTTTAATATTATAAGCTATACACGGCTATAAATGATGTTACTTTCATTTTTTTTTTTGTAATTTCAAATATTATGTTTTGATTGCTTTCTTAATTTTTATGTATGATTCATAAATTATAATTCCGTATCCGCGCTGTACCCATATCCTGGATTTTTAAGAATTGACGTGTCCCATATCTGTATCATGTTGTATCCGTGTTGCCGTATCCGTATCTGTATCCGTATCGGTGCAACATAGGTAAAAGATAGTTTTAGAAATATTGGTTAAGGGAATTGAGTTTTCTAACGGAGAAGAAAATATCAAAAAAAGTTTCTCAAAACAGTAAAAAAATGTAGTTCCGTAAAAAGCATTTTTATGGAATCATCGCATCCAAAATGTGATAAAAAAATAATTTCGTTGTTTCTAAAAAAAAAAAGTGCCGAAAAAAACAAGGCATTTGAAAGGAGGATTGCCTTTTGTAGATGAAGTCGTGATCATAATTCAAATGGAAAAACGGAGTAGGGGAATTATGATATCCAATAGGCCCATAAAAGATTTAGTTTCGTTTGAGATAGTTTTCTTATTATTTTTTAAAGTATTTTTTTAGTATAAAAGTTTTATAGGTAAAAAAAATTATATTAAAAAATTACTTAAAAAAGAGTAAGAAAACTATCTCAAATAAAATGTTAGGCTTGATGACAAAGTGTCAAAGCTTGCCGACATCAAACTACTTGATTGAAAACTCTCTTTCTGAGGAGCACAAAAAGCCACACCAAATAAAGATGGTTAATATAAATTTCTTATGGTGCATATTACAATAAGTTTCAACATACAAAAAAAGATGTTGAAAGTTTTATGACAAGCCACTTATTCTCTTGCATTCTCAAGTATTATCTCATCTTCTCATATTTTTACAGTCTTAGATTTTGTTTGGGATAGCTTTCTTATTGCTTTGCGTTTCACATCATAATCATAATTTTTATTTGATCATTATTTTTTCGCTAATTTTAAAATATTTTTTACTCGAGAGTTGCTTTCAACAACTTTAAAATTTTACTTTATCTATAATATTTTTACAAAATAGTAAAAAAGTTGTCTTAAATGAAGCCTTAGAGATGTCAAATGGTAACATACAATATAATTATTTAAATATGAGGCATGATCGAGCTACAATATAGTTATCAGTTGCTACAATATAGTTATGGTGATTATCACAATTAAATATGATAAATAAACACTCCAATGAAAAGGGATTATAAATTTCTACTTACCTTCTTAACAACTCAACGTTTAAGCATGATCTCCATATAGGCAGGTCAAAAAAGTTTTAGTTTAACTAATTTTTATACTCTCGCATGTTTAGCAACTAAAATACAAATAAGATTTTATTCAATTATTTATGGCTTGAAATAACTTGATTATGATTATATATGTATATATGATTTTTAAGTTGAAATTATTTTCATGAACAACTATATTTAGCACAATAATTCAACACAAAATTGTCCTTCATTTTTTTTTCTTTTGAAAAATTCGAAAAATTAATAATTATAATTAAAATAAATATTAAAAAAGAGATGAGAAAGAACATATATAAAATATTCTTTTTGATATTAAGAAATAGAGTTCAGTGGACAACGAGTTACTAATGTGATTATTAATATGTTTTAAAGTGAAGAATAAATCTATTAATTATAATTAGTAAGATTAAAAAAAAAAGTGAAGAATAAACCTTTTGGTTGAAGATGGCCTAAGCCCAAAAGCCCAGTAATAATTGGGCTTGCTCTAAAGAGGCTCAATTCCAACTCTAACTCAAACGAAAACAAAGCAGACAACGAATGAAGCTTTTACTAAGCTGATCTCATCCTTCTCAAAGTTGATGCAGGAAGGCAATAAATTCATAGGAAATTGAGATAACTTGTGAAGGATGGATCATACATTTTTAAAGGGAAAGTGGGCTCTACAACATGCAAACTTCAAACGTACACGACGATGAAAATTCTCAATTGCAAACCCTCTATTAAAATTTTCAAAGCTCTTATTCATCTTTGAAAGAAAATAAGCTCTAAATCAATTATCTTATGCAAATGGAGACTCATATGTTGAAGTCACCTAAATCCTTAAGTCGATCAGAGTTACATCTCATATAAGTCGCATGAGTTAATTCCAGCTCACCTAACCCCTCATATTTAGTTGTAAGAAAGAGAATTATGAGGTAATTTAAGAACTCCCTCATCTGTCTAGAGTATTTGAAGATCAACTAAAGATTCTCGTCGGAGAATTTATCGATGGTACTTGCTCACAATTTAAAACTCATCAATGACTCAATTGCCTAAATTGAATTCGGTCTGTTGGTTGGAAGCTGACTTCTAATCAAAAGATTTTGGGTTCAAATCTTGGGTATTGATGTGAACCATATGAGATGCAAACCACTAGGAGTTATTTCAAGAAATTTAATAAGAAAAAGATTAAAGTTTTGCTCCGTTTAAATTTAAAGCTAGTACATAGAATTGAGTTAAGAATTTGAAAATCTCAACTTTATTATGTTCAAAGAAAGGCAATTGAAATTAACCGAAGCAATTCATTCAAACTCCAAGAGATTTAGATGCAAAGTACAAATAACAAAAATCCAACGCTTAACAATGAGAATTTCACCTTGAGGGCCGTTTCACTCAACTAGTAGTAAGCTTTAGCGGAGAGAGAAAATCCAAATAATGAAGGATATCACCACTAGAGAGAAGGCGCCGAAGAACTTTGTCGGAGGAAAGGTAGCCGGTAGGGATGGATGTCGTAGATGGCCGTCGAGACTCCAATTATAATTTGAAAATCGTCGGTCAAAGATGCTTGCAAGGATCGGGACGACTCTCTCCAAATATTCTTCCACGGTGGTTTCGTCTTCAAATCCTACGTCGAAGCACGGAGACCGTAGGATATTGATGCTTCCGTCGGCGTTGAACACAAGACCCCACTCAAGCTCCGGATCCGCCATGCGTCATTGAACCGGAGATGGAAAACGTCGCCTTCGTTCCCTCTTGGACTCTTGATTCAAGAGACGGGAAGAGAGAGGATGGGGGACGGCGGGATTCCAAGGGAGAGGGTGGCCGGCGGGTGTAGAGAGGAACAAGGCTTGAAAACAAATTAGGTTTAGGTCACTTCTCTTAGGGAATTAATCAAAATCTGAAATAATTTCAGTTTTGATTAAGTTTGGAGGGAAAATTGCATTGAATTTGAAATTTCCAATCAAGCAATTAAGGCATTAAGTGGAGTTAATGAGGGGAAGCCAAGGAAGGGGGCCGGCGGTCAATAGAGGGAGGGAGGAGGTTTGAAAATTTAAAACTGAAATTTGATTTCAGTTTTAAGTAAATTAGGAGGGAAAATTATTAGGAGTTAATTCCTAATTCAAGAGGAATCAATGCTTTAATGGGGCATTAATGGGCTCCACCCAAGCATGTGGCCGGCGGCTTCTAGAGGGGGGAAATTGGTGTGAGAGCAAGTGGATGGTTTCCAAATTGGGTGCATGAGGTTTAAGAAGGATTAACACAAAATCCGTTTGAATTTGAATTTTGTCATGAAAACGGATTTAAAACTTTCCTAATTTGGAATTTCCAAATTAGGAAAGATTTTGAAATTCAAAATTTTGAATTTTCAAAATTTGAATTCGAGGGGAATGGGAGATGAGGTCGATAGTTGAAAGGTCTACGGACGGATGGTGGTGGTGGGGTGGCCGGCGGCTAAGGGGGAAGCTAAGGCCGGCGGGTTGGGAAGAAGGAAGGGGGATTGGATGTTGGGGATAGACCACGAGCCACGGACTCCTCCAATGACTGGTGGGTATTGCTTTTCGCCCTCACCTTGGGCTCTCGTTCTCCTCTCTAACTCTCCACAAGAAGAAGAAGAAGACAAGATGATCAAAACAAATTTTCATTCATAATATTCATTAAGCTCAAAATAATATATGAGACCACTATATATAGGTCTCAACTCATACAATGAGAAAATACCAAATTGCCCTCTGGGCTACAATAACAAAGTAACTCCCCACAGGGGTAAAACTGGAAAGACTGCAAATAACATCAGATAATAATAAAATACATCATGACATCTAATATCAAAAGTAGAGGTGCTGAATCGTGGCCGTCGATCTGCGGTTTCGTCGGCGATAAACATGTCAGTAGCGTCTGTCGATGTCCTCATCAGGTATATGAGTTTGCCTTAATTAATCTAAATAGCCCCTAAAAACTTATTCATTCATTGCTATGTAATTGTATCAGCTATGGCCATTAGTCAGACTCAAACATGCAAAATCGACTTTTTCTTTTGCTCTGTGTTGTCAAGAGAGTGAAAGTACCATATATGCAAAAACATATCATTAAGATTCACACATGGGCGGAGGGGAGCACGTGTAATGAGACGGCAAACAGAACTATTAGAAAACCGTCGAAAAATTCCGTCGGTAATTGGTGATTTCCCTGTAGTGTTTAATATAGGCCCCCTCCTGAATAAAATTTCTGACTCCGTTACTCGATTCACATATGCTTAAATATAACATCATTAAGTTTTAATCCAATAATATTACTTAAAAAAAAACCGACACCATGGGATCGTCTTCCATCATTATATCATGTCCATAGGAGCAGGACAAATTGACATATGGCTCACTATCATCCACATAGTCACCATCAACAAAATTGTATATCCAAGCTTGTACTTAATCTGTGTAGAACATTCATACACATAATTCCTCACATAAAAAACACAAATTTACACTGAAAGAAAGCTTCCATTTGTGAAACAACCTATACTTTAGCTAAAGAAGAGAAATTTCTTCAGCAAACGCCAAACACACAAAGCAAGGGAAGTTTCATCTCTCAGTAAAGACTCAAAATACCTGCAAATAACTAATTAATTTAAGAGCCACCTCTCTTCGAGAGGGCCTCTGCTATTCTATAGAGTATAGAGCTAACCCACCATCACAGTTAATGATGGCAGGAGACCAAACTGTAAGATCGAAGAAACAAGAAATTGATGTAGAAAAAGATAGGACTTAAGAGTGTGAAAGAGACAGTATCAAACACTCACATACCAGTTATGGTCTCCAATCTTCAGCAAATGTTAGCTCTCCAATCTTCTATGGAGTCTGTGATCGGCTTCCGAAACGACACGATATGGCTGCCAACCATATACGCAGTTACCCTCTCCGAAACCCTAACCTCCTCCATCCTCATATCCTTCAGCCTCTGTGCGAACTCCGCCGCGCAAGCCAAATCCCATAAAACACCTATCCCTCCGGGGTTCAAAACCCTGACCACTTCCCCGATCCCCCTCCCCCTCTCCACTGCTGACTCGCCCTGGCGGCCGAGGTACACGGCGGAGACCACGACGTCGAAGTACCCGTCGGGAAAGGGAAGGCGATGCGCATCGCCCTCTCGGCAAGTCACGTATTCCTGAACACCCTCGGCGCCGGCGCGAAGGAGGGCGGAAACGGCCGTGTCTCGATCGCGATCTAGACCAACGACGCGGCCAGAGCTGCCTTCCTTCTTGAGCTGGAGGGCTACGGCGTTGAGGAGGATGCCACGACCGCAGCCGAGATCTAGGGCGGTTCGGACGGCGAACCAGTTGGGGACGGCTGCGAGCATGCGTTGGGCCATGAGCCAGCGCAGGGGTAGGGAGGAATATAGGACGTTGGCGGCGGCGAAGAGGAGACAGAGGGAGGAGAGGGATAGGACGGAGCCGGAGAAACCGGCGGCGAAGCGGAGGAAAGGAAGAGGGAGGGAGGGGAGGAGGGAGTGAATGGAGAGGAGAAACGGGTTGAAGTAGATAAGGAGGAGGAGGGAGAGGAGGGCGAAGAGGAATGAGTGGAAGATGAGGAACGCTACTGTTTGCCATTCGTCGGTGCCGTAGATCGAGTAGATCTGCATCCAATCGCGGCCGCACGGCTTTCCCATTTGGCTTCGCCGATCGATTTGATCGCCGGAAGAGAAGGATTTTGCGCAGGAAACACGAATTGGAATCGAAATCCTACCTTTTTACTCTCTGTGTAGCACTCTTTCCTGTGTGATGATGAAGAGTGAGTGTAGGGGGTGGAGGCCAGTGATGACTAAAGATGGTTGATTTATAGTGACGGACGACGGCGTTAACCGAGAGGGGATCCACCGGAGATGTGCTGACCGGGAACAACCAGTCACCTCGCAGGGTATTTTTTAATTAACCGTCGCCCGTAAATAAAAATTAAAAGAATTCAAATAAGCTTGTTTAAATATGTGATTTAAAAATTCACAAAATAACGGGAGAGAACAGACAAATTATTAAGTGCAGACGTAGAGCTATCTCTAATCTCCGGATTTCAATAAAAGTGTGATGTAAGCTTGTACATATTTGATATAATTGAGTACATATTATGTATAAGATATATATAATTGTGTATAAGATTATACACATTGTATAAAAAATTATACATATTATATATAATTATGTATAAGCTTATATATAGTACGTATAAGTTTATACAACATGTATAAGCTTAAGTGCCACGTATTTATTGGAGTCCAAACATAGCTCTATGTCCGCACTTCGCACGTAATAATTTTTTAGAGAGCGATTGTGTTATTGGCTAGAATCGTTTTGATAGTTCATTGAAGCTAAATTTGAAATATAATTTATATTTTTTAGGACATTTTGGCCAATTAAGGTTAACTCACACACACATCATATAAGTAAGACTTGAACCCAATACCTTATAGTTGGTAGTCAAAACTTTCAACTAGCATATAAAGATAAGATGCGTAAATAATTTATAAATTGATGAGCTGAATGAGTTAAATTTGAACTAATTCAGATTTGATCCATAAGTCCCTAAGCTAGCTTAGTAAAAAGAATAATAATATATAATTTGTTTAAAATAGGTATGATTCTAAAATATTCATATGACCATCACACGAATCTAAAGGTAATTTTTGAATTGGAAATTTCTAGAATTAAATTAAAAATCAGTTTCAACAAACTTATAATCAAATTGAATGTTCAAAATGAACCTATCAACATTACAAATGATCCAACATGACTACAAATAAACTCAAACTAAACATTTAATTTATATTTGATATTTTCTATGTATTAATGGATGGAACAAACAACCTTCAATTATAGCATACTTGTAATCAAATTGAGCGGTTAGACGAGAAGAATTTAACGAGCTCAAGGTCACTTAATCTTAGCATCAATAAGACAACCATATGTTTGATAAACTATTTATGATTAAGGTGATCAATATGGATTGTATGATGGAGTGCTTTGGACTATAACCAACCCATCTCGAAAAGTCTACAAATAGTGCTCTGTTCTCTATAGAGGAGGAGATTCAAGGACCGAGAGAATTAAAGAGTCCTCTTGTATTTTCTTGCTATCACCATTGATAACTACCACCAATAGTTCCCACCACCTTCGTCAGTCTTCTGTCAAAACTTAACTTGTTGTTAAGCTTTAATCTTTTGCATGTGGATATCAAATTTCTATGAACCCTACAACTTTTAATCTATTGCAATTACTCCTATCTTTTCAATTGTGAAGAACGAATGGTTGTTATATCTCCAATTCTATATTGGATTGTTGTAACTGGATTAGGCCTCATAATATTTCACTTTGATTTTTCATGTAAAAAATTTTCAATATTCTATAATTTTTTTTATTAAAACTAAGATATTAAATATCAACTTTATTGTGGAAAAGTTTTATAATTTAAAATTTAAGTATAAAAATTATAGAAAATGTATTGCTGAAATGAAGTAAACTCTTATTTACTGATAATATACTATTTATTTCTAGTTTATATATTTTATAAAATTTATAAATATAAAATAATTACTCCAAAAGTTTAGGAACCGACAGCAGCACAAGCTAGACCCGTCGCGCATTGCTTCCGGAGTCCACAAATTCTGCAAGAAAAGTGACCGGTTACCGGCAAAATTCAGTGGCCGAGTGTAGTAATGCAATTAAAATAACTAGAATAATTTCCTGCTATATTACTGATTTAAATGCAAAATTAATCTAATCTCCGGTCCCACCCAGTCGCGCCCGTGGTCGGCTTTTGGAAATATTTGGACTTTTACGTAGCATGAACAGTTCAATCGATGTGATTCTACGCGTTGACATCATCATTCAAGAAATGCATTGGTGGATCCAACAAGGAAAAAAAAATCTATTAATTTTATTTTTAAAATAATGTAAGATAAAGCTTAATTAAATTTACCGATATTATTTTAATCTTAAAATAAATTCAATTAATTTGATTTTTTTTTCTAATTAAGATTTTTTTTTGGAACAGGGGTATCGGCCCGCTGCCACGTCAGCTTGTGACGCACTTAGCGATGTCTACTTATTCCTCGGCGAGTCTACCAGCAACCAACCCCACAAGTGCATAACCTACAGTTCTTTTCTCTCTACTTTAAGGAGTGGTGCCGTATGAGAGGGAATTCGAACTTGGGATGGGTGGTTCCCAACCAAGCACGCCCATCAACCCACCTAAGCCCGGTGGGGTCTAATTAAGATTACATTAGGTTATTTTGAAAGCCTCGACTGAACGAAATAATAACGACGGACTAAAGCTTCGTTTGGGACGGCTTTTTTATTGCTTTCTAAAACGGAGTTTTAATACA